>NW_017257381.1:309324-313072 GCF_001594055.1 Mycetomoellerius zeteki | reverse complement strand
TTAATGCTTATTAGCAACCTACGAGGCATATTTTTTCCTCAGTGTAATCTTAAAGCAAGGCCGTGCAGTATCTTCCTAGTGTGAGCGACAAGTGAATTTCAGTATGGTTTATTCGATTGCAGAAAGAGTTGAATTAATTGCACTTTTCTTTGGAAATAATGAATGTGCTAACAGAACGGCTGAGCTGTTTAATCAACAATAAACATGTCAATCGCAAATATATCTTAAAGTTAGTGACAAAATTTAAAGAAACTGGATCCGTAGCTAATAAAAATGAAATGCTGAAAAACCTGTACGAAATGCAGCGGTGGAAGTGACGGTTTTGGGCCATGTTGCTGTCGATTCTACGTTGAGTACGAGGCAATTGGCTGCTGTATCTGGTGTTCGTCGAACTAGTATTCAACGAACTTTAAAACACCACATTCCATCCATATAAAATGAAGTTGCTACAGGAATTCAATGAAGATTTTGACCGTCGTTTGCAATTTTGTGAGGTCATAAGTGAACGAGTGACAAATAATCCAAATTTTCTTTTTAATATCTGTTTTTCCGATGAATGTTCTTTTTTCCTAAATGATATGGAGAATTGCTATAATTTTCGCTATTGGGCAGATTCTAATCCGAGGATATTTCACGAAGTCCATACCCAACACCCACAAATTAAATGTTTGGGCTGACATTTTTGGTAATCGTATAGTCGATTCCTTTTTTCTACCTCATAATTTGACTGGGGATATGTATTTGGAATTGTTGGAAGACATCATTGATCCAACGTTACCTAATATTGTCGAGAATGATGAGCATTATCTCGAAAATCAATTTTTTAACAAGACGGAGCTCCTCCGCATTATGCACGGCTCGTTCGTGAGTATTTGGATAAAACTTTTCCGGGTCGTTGGATCGGAAGAAGAGGCTCTATTGAATGGTCTTCTCGTTCCCCAGATTTGTTGCCATTGGATTTCTTTTTGTGGGGTCACTTAAAAAGTAAAATTTATGCAACACAATCAGCTTCTTTAGAAGATTTACGTCAACATATCATCAACGAATGCCGTCAAATCACCCCACAAATGCTCCAGAATGTGCGACAACATTTCGAGTAGAATCTCTATTATTGTAGGGAAGTCGGTGGTCAACATTTCGAACAATTACTACGCTAAATTACGCTAAATTACAATAAATTATACGATGGTACGTACTTAAACATCATTTGCAACTTATTAATGAACTGATTCGATAGATAATAAAGAAAAAGTTCGAAGATATGAAGATTTGTTTGTTTTAGATTGAACACTCTGTATCTTCTGAACGAATTGATCGAATTTAAAAAATCAAACATAAGAATATAGAGAATTAAAAGACCTTTCTAATCATGTATCATTTGACTCCCCTTCCCATTTGAAATTTTTTAGGAATTGGCACCCCCACTTATTTTTAGGAAGTTGAGGGTAAGAATTATACGTCAAAAGATGTCCCCCTCTTAATAGAAATCGACATGTTTTTGCGTTTTTTCGGAGAATCATTTTGTAGGAGTTATAGTCTGTTTCGTTTTCGTTGGGCCACCCTGTATAGTACTTCAGATTGAATTATTTAAGTATTAAAGATCCAGCTTTGACCGTTACGACCATTACTTCTATTCTTTATTGTTGAATTTTCAAATGTAAGGGTCCAATAAGATTCTTATTGTCTATATATTTAGTTCTCCTTCCTCGACTCCTGGCTTCGCTCCGTTCAATATTCCTCATCCTTCCTTTTCCAATACCTTCTTCTGCAAGCTTCTTCTATCCTTATTCTTTGTTCTTCGATTGGACTTCTCTTCTCTTCCTCGCTTTCTTCTGTTAATTCTTCCTTCTTTCCGGAAAAATCCCAATTGGACACGGTTCGATTGGACACCGCTCGATTGGACACACTAAATTGGACACGTTCAATTGGACATTGATTGATTGGACACCGATCGATTGGGCATCGATTATTTGGATACCGATCGATTCGACATCTTCCCCCTGCTAAGGGGCGCACGGCTTCTATAATTGTACCGTTGCACATGCGTTTCGACTTTCTACGCGAAGCAACTTTCACCCCACCTCCTTCCCTGCTTAGGGGCGCACGACTTCATTGGGTGCATTCAGTACCACGACCGCTCACCGAGCGCTCAGTGAACTCTTGTATCTGTTTGGTCTATATTTTTAGTTCTAACGGAATATATCGATCAAATGCAAGCTCACTGAGCGCTTAGTGAGCGGTTATAGTACTGAATGCACCCAATAATTGTATCGTTACACATGGGTTTCGACTTTCTACGCGAAATGACTTTCACCCCCCCCCCCCTTCCAAGATATCCAATCGATCGATGTCCAAACAATCGGCGTCCAATCGATCGGCGTCAAAATCGATCGGCGTCCAACCGATCGATGTCGAATTGCACGGTATTTACATAAAATGAAATAATTGAAATATAAATTACATGGCGTTATATACAGTTTACTCTAAGACCGGAATCCATAGTCCGGTCTTAATCTCAAGCAATGTCTTAAGATGCTAATACGGCTCTCTGATTGGTTCATATACTAGCTTAACACCATCTCGAATCTTGAGCAACGTCTATGGATTCCGCTCTAAGCATACATGATATTTCATTTCGTGTCCAATCGAGCAGTGTCCAATCGTTCAGTGTCCAATCGTTCGGTGTCCAACCGATCGGTTTCCAATTGAACGTATCCAATCGAACGATGTCCAATTGAGTGTCACTCCCTCTCCCCTGTCCTCGCATTAAAATCTCCGTCTATTAAAATATATTCCTCATTTCTTTCTTTCTTCTCCAATTCATCCGTTGATTTTTTATTTCCTTCTCTATATGTCTCTTTACAATAGACCATGATAATTCTCCATTTTTTTCCTTTCAATTTTATTGTCCTCTGTACCATTTCCTCCAATTCTTCTTTCTCTCTCCGCTTCTCCTTAATCTCCTCAATCTCCTCTCTAATTCCTATTACTATTCCTCCCATTGCTCTTCCTTTCTTGTTGCTACTTCCCGCCGCTTAGTGTCTCCACTTGTATCCTTTCAATAACCTTCCTTTTATTCTGCTCCATCCCCTCTGAGCCACCCATGTCTCCACCAAGCCTATTATGTCCCACCTTATTATCTCTTCACAGAATTCTTCATCTTTCCCTGATAATCCCGCAACATTTCAGAATGCTATCCTCCACTCACCCTTCCCTCCTACCCTCTCCCAGTTATAATCAGCCCTATCCCCCTCATTTGCAGTTCTTAGCATCTTCCTCATCCCATCCTCCTGATCCCATCTTCACCATTTTCCCTCCATCTATATATGCCCATATATACTCTACTACTCTTTCCATCTCTCTCTTTTGCTATCTTTCTTATATTGAATTGCATCTTCCTTTCCTTTCATGTGTCCAGTCATTTTCTATCCTCTCCTTTCTATCTTTTAGTATTGCCCTTTTTTTCATTATCTGTTTCTTCTTCTTGCTACCCAACTTGACCACTATCATTCTTTTGTTATCGTTCTGCTTCCTCCCCACTTCTACTATCTTCTGCATGTTTACGTTCTGCTCCATCATTCTTTTCATCAAATTCCCTATCTTTTCCCCTATATTTACTTTCTTCCCTTACAGTGCCTTGATAATTATGTTCTATTTCCTCTCTTTCCTCTCCTTCAGCTCCATTTTCCTTTCTATCTGCTTCAATCTTTCCTCTTCCTGTATTATCCCTTCTTTTTCTTCTCTTTCC
>NW_017257381.1:303184-309261 GCF_001594055.1 Mycetomoellerius zeteki | reverse complement strand
CTTTCCCTTCTTTCATGTTCCCTTTCTATCTTCTCCTTTTCCTTTCTCCATACTTCATGTTCTTCTATCCTCTTCTCTAGTTTATCTCTTTTCTTTCTTCTCTCCACTTTCTTTCCCTCTCCTCTACTTCTTTCCCCATTTTTCCAGTCTAATTGTTTCTTCTCCCCTGATCTTTTAACTCTCTCATTTCCTTCTTAACCTCCCTCATCAAACCTGCCATTCTCTGTTCCTCCTCTTTTTTCAATGATCTTTCTACCTTCCTACTTTTTTCAAATGCCCATTTTTCCTTCTCTCTCTTCCTTTTCCACAGCTCGTCTATTATCCCCATACTTCCCCTTCCAACTCCTTTCCTTGCCCTTCTTTTCTTTCTTCCCTTCTATTAACCTCTCCTCGCTGCCGTTCTCGGTTTCGCACGCTTCAACTTCTCTTTTCCACTTCCTCTTTTTACTCTCCCTTTGCCTGCTTCTCTCCACTGGGCACCTTCTGTCAGGTCTGCTGCTTTGAGTCTACTTTCTATATTTCCTCTCTACGCCACGTCCTCCTGCTGACAACCGTCCTTTCAAGAGAGTTTCCTCTTTACACTGAAAAAAAAATATGGTCAATTTTAATAAATATTTAATTCAATACTGCCAACTAAACATTTACTTACAGTAAATAAATATTTGTTCAGTAAAAAAATGATTGTTAAATCAAATTAATGGCTGCGTTCAGCAGACTCAACAGTTTTGCAACCGTTTTATGAATGCTGCTGAGATAGGACCATTCTTCTAGATCTAAAAGTATGATCCAATTAGCGCGAAGGAAACTTCCAACAGTTGCAAAACAAACGTTCTGCTGAACGCAGCCTATGTTTCTTGTACAAATAAATATATCTTTATATTTAATAAATATTTAGTTGGCAGTATTGAACTAAATGTTTGTTAAAATTGACTATATTCTTTTTCAGTGGGTGCATTCAGTACCACGATCGCTCACATGAGCGCTCAGTGAGTTCTTGAATCTATTTGGTCTATATTTTTAGTTCTAACAGAATATGCCAATCAGATACAAGAGTTGACTAAGCGCTCAGTGAACGGTCGTAGTCTGAATGCACCCATGCTTACTAACTGCGTGTCTTCTCGTCCACTGCCTCTTCGTCAATCGTAGTGCGTCTTCCGGTGGGCCTGCCGCCTGCTCTCCTCTCAAAACTATCTATTCCCATTGCACGCTTTATATTCTTTGTGCGTTCTAGTTCTAACCTCTCTCTTTTCTTTCTAGGTTCCCACCTCCACTTTCTCTGTTTGTGCTTTTGCACTCTATTTCTCCAAAGAGCCCCTCCTCGAGTCTTACTATTCCTTGCGCACTCATATTTCTTTATCGTCGAAGTATCTCTTTTTCAGCTGCTTTTTTTCTATATTATCGTTTTACCTCTCACTCATACATCCGTACCGGAAGTCCTATTTCTTTTCTTCTATTTCTCTTCTATTTTTTGCCTAGCATTTTCTTTTTCATTCTAGAATATTCGAATACTTAATATAACATTTGTATGATTCGTAGACCGAAATACAACGTGCGGGAGGAACGTACGGGATACACGGTCCTGATGTGGCTCTTAATCAAAAAATTTACGGATAGAGATGTCGGTAGTTACAAATGTGTTTCAACGAATAGCCTAGGAAAGGCAGACGGCACTTTAAGATTGTATGGTGAGTTATACACCTGCCAGTTCACAGTTGTATTATGAATCTTTTATATGCTTTAAGATTTTCAAATTCACATGATGTCCATTTTTAGAAATTAAAATTGGCTTCGAAAGAGGATCTCGAGCTAAGGATCACGTATCTATTATCGGTGGTAAGTATATACAGCAGATTCACTACTCACAAGCATTATCAATCCTATTGTTGTTGTTTCGATGAGGTTCAGCGTCCAATTGATTCCCAGTAGCACAATCGCGATTCCACAATTGTGATTCCGCTATCGATTACGCATTTTTTTTTCAATGAAAAGGGATTGTTTTCTAGGTTTGGCTGAAGCTGCTCAAAGTTCCGGTGCCAGCAGCGGCGTCGGCGGTTTCTACGGAAGTAGCAGCTTGTCACACATCCTATCGATGCTCTTTTTCATACCGATATTATGGCCACGGTGAAGAAGGCATCCACTGCTGATCATCGCTAAGCTACTTAGTGCCGGATAACTTTGTGCCAAAAAAAAGACAAGAATGTAGAGAATGCGCGAATGCGAAAGATAATGATATGATAGATATAATAGAATACATATGGAAGCAAAAGTATGCTCAAAAGAGAAAGAAAAGGGAGAGAAAGGAAGGAGAGGGGAGAGGGGGAGAGAAAAGAGAGCGAGAGAATGAGAGAGAGAATGTGTTGAGAGAGAGAGAGAGAGAGAGAGAGAGAGAGAGAGAGAGAGAGAGAGAGAGTGGAAATAAGATAATAAATCGGAGTCTTCGATACTTTAAATTCTTCCTACTTTCCTTTCCTACTCTCGAGTGTCGAAGACATTTTTAGATCAATGAATGTTGTCAATGTACGCTTTAGATTCGCGCTTTGCGAATCGGCCAAGCAAAGCTCGATTTGCGCTGTTCGTCTCATGAACATCGTCGGAAAACGGCACTAAACATGGGCGCCGCGAAAAGGATACAAGGGGGTGTATTGTATTTGTATCTCCCTGGCTAATGAAAGATGTGGGAAATGGAAAATCCACAGGAAAAAAGAAATCGTGTGTGTAATATGGAAAATAATTTTTTTAATTAAACAGAAACTAAATGCATAAATATTAATTAACGTTTGTAATAAAACTTTGGAAAACCAATTTTTAAAAAATCAATGTTAGAACAAAAACTTAAGTCGTTTTAGCTGTTTAAATTTGTTTCGAATTTGAATTCTTCTGGATGCACCCCCCCCCCGCAAGTAATTCGCTCGGCGCCCATGGTACTGAACTAAAAGTATTATACCAATTGTAATTCGTTTTAATGTACTTTACACTCGAGATATTCGACGATATTTACATGACGATCGATGAGGATAGCGTAAACTGTAGCTCAAACATACCATCGATAAAAAAATTGATAAATTTGAAAGGAAGGGGGGTTTGCCATCGCGGGGATGCTTTATGAATCGATAATAATCAACGGTCGTTTTGTCATTGATTTATCGTGCTGCTGATTGATTTTGAACGTCAGAAAACTTTGATGTTTCGAAATAAAAATAAGAATCGAACGTTGTACACTGTTGCTTCGTACTTTATCATTTCCACTTACTTATAATGCTATATAATTTACTATAAGTTTTATATTTTGATTATTCATTTTTCGTTTCGTTTGTTTTAATGTAACTTACGTAGTGAGATATATGTATACATACTCATAACAATCAGATACAGAGGTAAGTACATATTACATCCAAACCTTGGAAGTTTAATTCAGGTAAAGGATGAAAATGGAGAGAGTATGAAAGGACATTTAGACTTTTGTCTCGCAGGTATCCGCACAAAGGCAAGTACCCCGAATCGAACCATCGAACGCACTTTTTGTCGCTGCGGAATATGGGTTAACGTCCCGTAGGGACGTATAATACCTGTTTCCGACGAGCAGTGCGATTGTCGGTCCAAATTTCGAGTCAAACAACTTAATCCTTATAACTCGGGACTGGACCATATGCAATGTTTGCAAAGCAAGAGGGATGATTACGAGGTCTTAGGTTTTAAATTAAAAGAGAAAGAAATTTAAGTTGATTAACATTTAAAATTTATTAGTTATAACAATCTATTGTTGATATGTGACCCAGTAAATAATTTTTCATGCATGCTTGTGTATAAATAAATATATATAAATATTCATAAAGATGTATAATCATATATGAAATATGTCCATACATGTTCATACATTCCTCTTTCTTTTGTAAAATTATTTTTAATGTAATAGAAATAATAATAGTAATGTGAAAACAAAAATAATTAAAGATATAATTTTCACATTGTTTGTTAAAAAAAAAACAAATTTGGAAAAATGTAAAAAAATTGATCATATATTACTCAATTATACATAATTTTATATAAATATAATAAAATTTAGGACTCTTAAATTTAACTAACGAATATAAAGGGTAAATAAGAGTCAAGTTCAATAAATATAGATAGATCTTAATGTGATATTAAATACATGCAAATCGCTGTGCATATGCCAACATTACGCTTCGTTGTACATATGTTAATACATTAAATACATCATTGTGCCTCCAATACACTAAATACATCACTGTGTCTCTGTTAATAATACATTACATGTTTACGTTGTGCTTCCGCTAATAGTACATTACATGTTTCGGCTCCTGGATTGAGCCATCTTCAGATGAAAAAATATTTATTTTGATTGATTACCATAGTCATATATAATAAAACTTAATTTAATACATTTTATATAGCGCGTCATATAAATGCTTCATAGAGACCGACAATTACTCGCAAGCGGTTTGATGACCGATTGATAGGAATATCCTGTTTTTCTAAAATTCAACGTAAAAGTAGAAAAACCAAATAAAGTCAGATTGCAAAGCAAGCAACGATTTTGTCTCGATAAAACACTCACTTCTGTGGTCGCATTTATTGTGTCGTAAATTAAAATAAATTGTCAATATCATTATAATGATTACGTTGTCAGTAATAATATATGTGTATAACACTAAATTGATTTATAAAACGATTCATCTAGAAAGATTTCCTTTAATTATGAAATTGGCAAGGCAGACGATCATCGTCTGAGATACGAGCTATAACTAATACACATCTAAGCAACAATGTCGTATTTTGTGACAATGATCGATATATATGCTTTATGAAGATCTCTCTGTGTCTGTTTGGAGATTGAGATTGCTTTTTGTCTTTTAATATTCAGCATCTCGGAAATTAGGCGTTTATTACAATGCTCCTCATCTAGTATCTGGACATTGTTCCAGTAAAAATCTTCTGCTATGTTCTATGTTCAGTTATTATAGGACGAGTAGATGTATTCCAATGAATATGATTTCGGTGTTCAGCGATTCTAGTTTTTAGTTGTCTGCCCAACATATGATGCATCACAATCGTTACAAATGATTTTGTATACAACATTGTTCCTAGAGAAATGTAGCTTAGGACTTTTTTGTACCTTGATGTATTTATTCAATTTGTTTATGCTGTGGTATGAAACTTTAACATCTCTATTAAATTTGTTGAATTTATCGGTTATGGATGTAATGTATGATACATGATGTGACATCTTCTGATTCATCATTTTTGCCATTTTTATCGTGTACAACTGTTCTCTTCTGTTGAATGTTTTTTATTCTGTTATTAATTGTGTCAAAAATAAATTTTATATAATCAAAATTTAATTTTATATAATCAAAGATTTCT
This sequence comes from Mycetomoellerius zeteki, assembly GCF_001594055.1. Lineage (NCBI taxonomy): Eukaryota > Metazoa > Arthropoda > Insecta > Hymenoptera > Formicidae > Mycetomoellerius > Mycetomoellerius zeteki. The sequence continues at coordinate 303,879 of NW_017257381.1, read as the reverse complement.
TAATCATCATGACCCCTCTAAGGAGTCATTTTCGACTCCTTAAACGCGAAAAATCGCGTATGAGGGCGCAGATGGGATCGAACCCGAATCTACAGATCGCGAGTCAATCGCACCGAGCGACAAGTCACTTGACGCCACATATATAATTATACAAAAGTAATTTTTTTTCAAACATTTCTTCAAACTTGATTCTTTCAAAAACAAAAAATAATATGAAAATTACCCTTTTAATTATTTTTAATGTTTTCACATTATTATTATTATTATACTAAAAAGTAACTTTACAAAAAAAAGAAGGATGTATGAGGGTCGTCTGAAAAGTTTTGAGCCTAACATAGAAACAAGTAATTTTTCGGTCAAATTCAATTTTATTTTTCCACATAGTCTCCTTTTAAGTCGATACATTTTTTTCCAGCGATGTTCCCACCCCTTTAATCCATTCAAATAATACTGAGCCTCTTGCTTTGCAAAATAGGCGTCTAAGGATGCGATGACCTCGTTCGATGAAAATTTCTGTCCTCCGAGCCAAACTTTGAGCCTAGGAATTAGAAAAAAGTCGCTGGGGGCCAGATCTGGTGAATACGGTGGATGGTCAATTAATTCGAACCACAATTCGTGAATTTTTGCCATAGCGACCGCCGAAATATGAGACGGTGCGTTATCTTGATGGAACAGCACTTTCTTCTTTTTTAAAT
>NW_017257381.1:295707-302962 GCF_001594055.1 Mycetomoellerius zeteki | reverse complement strand
TGAAGTGGTGGACTCAAGTTTCATCAACCGTTATTAATTGACTCAAAAAATCCGACTCGTTTCGCTTAAACCGCTCCAACAGGGCCTTAGAAATGTTCATTCGAATGCGTTTTTGATCCAGAGTGAGTAAGCGCGGCACCCAACGCGCGGTTAACTTACGCATGCCTAATTCTTCAGTCAATATATGACAAACACGTTCTTTTGATATGCCAACAGCCTCTGCTATCTCCCTAACCTTAATTCGACGGTTGTTCATTATCATTTGATGAATTTCTTCGATGTTATCGGTGGTGGTCGCAGTTATTGGCCGTCCCGAACGCTCATCATCAGCTAAGCTGACGACCACGTTTAAATTCAGCTACCCATCTTTTCACGGTGGCAACTGATGGGGCAGAGTTCCCGTAAACAGCGTCCAACTCGGCTTTAATTTGCGTAGATGTATTGCCTTTCAAATGCAAGAATTTAATTATAGCACAATATTCAATTTTTTCCATTTTTACAAAATGACACAAATGATTGTCAAACAAGAACTGAACGTCCAAAGTGGCCACAATTGTTACAGATATCTTTCGTAAGTATCACGATTATAATATCAGAATGGCTTTGACGAGTAACGCCATCTTCATGATGAGGCTCAAAACTTTTCAGACGACCCTCGTATGAACATATTTATGAATATTTATGTATATTTATACACATTTATACATATTCACGCATGAAAAATTTCTTTGCCGGGAAAAATTACATGAATGTAAGTTGTACATAATTGATTGTATGGATAAGTTTAATCGTTTCCATCTTATTTAAGAGGTAAAAAAAAGCATGTGAAATTACATAATGGAGAAGCGTGCGTGCGCGCGTGCGTGCGTGCGTGTAAAAATAATATTAATAATCTATATTATACCTTGAATTCACAGTCTGTTTTTACATTATGAATGTCGCAAAGTCGAAATAATATAAATTTGACAATATTGACCGAATCATGACGAAAAAATGATGTAGATTCGGTCAATAATCAGTCATAATGACGTCAAATTGACATAATAAAAATTTACTTTCTTGTTTTCCCTGGGTATCTGGCATATTGTATGTACATATGATGTTAAGTTAGAAATGTATGCAAAACCATTATTATAATCTAATATAAAATAATTTAACATACATGTAATTACAATACTTACAGATGACATTTTCTTCCTTTTCAATGCTCCTTTTAGCTGAATTTTTTTAAATATTATTTTTAATTGCTAGTGATCACTGGCGATTAACAGTACGAAAAATTTCCGTTTCTGAAAAATATGTCCCATGGGAAGCCAGGCTACTTAAAATCGGAACGGAACGATGCTGATTGATTGCCCCTACCCAAGAAGACTAGAACTAAGGAGGATCAACTCGTGCCAATAGCGGTAGTGGGGGTGAGGCAAAAAGTGGTGACGGATAACTTCCCCCACTCTTGCGCTTCATTAGTCCTCTCTGTCGCTCTATATAGTTGTCGCTCTATCGTTCTATAATCGTCACTTTGTCGCTCTTATATCGAACTTTCACACAATGCGCAGTGCCGCTGCACATCGTGTGAATAGCCGCGGACGTTTTTTGACTCACCCCCACCACGCGAGTTGATCCTCCTTAGTTCTAGTCTTCTTGCCCCTACCACTTCACCTTTCCGATTCCGTTTTCCGTGCCCATGGGACAGCACTCTCACAGTTGTTTCATTCTTCCGAGGAACAGCTATGGTTGGTCAATTTCATTATTACGGATGTTATTAAACCTGATTAAGGGTGCGGTCCACTTGGCGCTACAAATACTTTGAAGCGTTTGATTGACCAATCAGAAGAAAGAATTTTACTAATTGACCAATCAAAAAATGCTTCGAAGCATTTGTAGCATCAAATGAACTGTAGCCTAAGCGTGCCATGTAACAGATGTTGAAAGGAATAGGGAACAGAGAATAAGAATTTCAACTTATCAGAAATTGTGTATTCCACAATATATGATTTCTGATAGGTTGAAATTCTTAAGCTGGAAACACAATGGGCACAGGTAATATACATAGGGAACAGGGAATAATGAGCCGTCCAATCAGAGCTCTGGGATATAATTACAAATTTATATAAATGAATTTACAATAGTTCAACATCTTAACGTTCTGATCGTTATGGCGCTTCTTAATTTAAAGTATTATGTTTAACATTAGCGGTCTTTCAATCTTATTATTACAAATTTATACTTCAGAACTCTGATTGGACGGCTCGTTATTCCCTATTGCCTGTGCCCATTGCCTGTGCCCATTGTGTTTCCAGTTTTATTCTCTATTCCCTGTTCTCTATTCCTTTCATTGGCTACGTTTACACAGCTCGATTTACGCTGAAGTTAGACCGGCGTCCCTTGGAGCGGAAATTTACAGCGTAACGGAACAGCGCGACTAATCATAACTCTGCAGTTATTACTCTGCTTCCTTTTCTGCAATTGTGATTGGTCGCACTGTTCCGTTCCGCTGTAAATTTCCGCTCTATGGGACGCCGGCCTTATAACATCGGTGTAGGAAACTGGCCAATCATAGTTATTCCTCAGACGAATGGAATGATTATGATTGGCCAGTTTCTTAACATCGATGTTATAACTTCGGCAAGACTACGTTTACACGCACTAGTAAAAAGGTTTTATTTTAGTAAAAACCGTTTTAGTTAAAATCGGTGTTGGTGCCTGTTTACACTATCAGGCATATTTTACCTCCACCAAAAATAAAGTAGCTTTATATAATCTGAAATGGAACCTGAGACGAAATATCCTTTGTCATTTCTTAACCTTAACGTCTAAAGTTGGTAACATTGAATTTTAATACGTTTAAATACGATTGAAGACCGTTACACGACTTTCGTAAAACGGTTTAGTAATAAGCCAAACCTGTTTCAGAAGAGGTTTGGATTTACTAAAAGGGTTTCAATAACATCTGTATTAGACGTTTACAGGACATCTAACACCGGTTTTAACTAAAACGGTTTTTATTAAAACGGTTTTACCAGTGCGTGTAAGTTCGGATCTACAATAGGTGTTTTAAGCCTTAAGCCGTAAGAAATTGACCAATTACAGTCGAATTCGAGAAGAATAATCGACTATGATTCGTCCATTTCTTATGGCTTAAAGTTTAAAACTCTATTGTTGATCCGGGGAAAAGCGGGGAGTACAGACTCTTGCATAACGCATAATACATAAGGCATAAGAAATTCATCCAATCAGAGTTCTTTATTTCATGGAAAGGAAGGAAACGAAGGATTTTGATTGGTTCATTTTCTTATGCATTACATGTTATGCGTTATGCAAGAGCTGTGCTCCCCGCTTAAACATAGTCGCAGGGCGGTATTCATAGTCTGTTCTTATTTCAAGATTGTCTTAAGTAATATCTTAAGATGCTAATACGGCCTTCTGATTGGTTCGTGACATCTTAAGACTGTACTTAAGACGGTCTTGAATATAAGAATCGACTATGAATACCGCTCATAGAGTTTTAAGCCTTAAGCCATAAGGGCGCGTTCACACCTTGACGGAAAAACAGAAAGCGGAAAAGCAGTGGCTAATCACAACTCGCGCTGGTAGTAAGTAGTACAAAAAGTCAAAATTGTCGACTACCAGTGCGAGTTTGATTAGCTACTGCTAAGAAATAGACGAATCATTGACTACATTTACACGGCATCTTTAATCGGGTTTTATAACATCCATAGTTATGAAATTAGCCAATCATAGCTGTTCCTCGGAAGAATGGAACGACTATGTTTGGCCAGTTTCATAATTACAGATGTTATTAAACCCGATTAAGGGTGTCGTGTAAATGTAGTCATAGTCAATTATTCTCTTCGCATTCGACTGTAATTGGTCAATTTCTTATGGCTTAAGGCTTAAAACTCATATTGGATGCATTTAGTACTACAACCGCTCAATGAGCTCTCAGTAAGCACTTGCATTTTATTGGCATATTCCGTTAGAATTAAAAATATAAACCAAATAGATACAAGAGCTCACTGAGCGCTCAGTGAGCGATCATGGTACTGAATGCACCCATTGTAGATCCGGACTAAGGGTTGGTCTATAATAAGCCGTAATTAGAAATCCTCAAGTAAGAGATACGCGAACTCCAAGCATTTGTAAGAACATGGCGACCTTTATATGATGATTTGTCATATGTTTGTAATATTTGTATGTTTTTAAGTACAAATTATTAAGTTTAGATAATAATGATTTAATCTCATTATAAAATATTATTATGTGGTTATTGAAAATATTGTAACGCGTAGAGATATTCCTAACCTATAATGTACATGACTTTATAACGCATAAATAAACAGTTATAGGTGATATCTTGAAAATAATAATGTTGGGCTGTTGCGTGCCAAATTGTAAAAATTCAGCGGCTAAGGGACTTTTTATGAAACATTTCTCAAAAAATGTGGAAAGAAGGGCTCAATGGGTTATGAATATTCCAGGAGCGAATTGAATACCCACAGATTCTAGTTGTATCTGTGAGGTACGGTATATTTACTTTTTTTATATTTACTTAACAGCCAACTTTTTAGGTCACTATTCGTAGTAAAAGGTTTGTTCGCGTCGTATGCTCCAACATGTTCCAATATGCTCCTTCCATAGCTCTTACTCATTCCAATGCGCTTGATAGAGTGAGTAGGGGTGCGTTCCGTTGCACGCATTGAGTGCATATATCACATTCAATGTGCTGCGCACATTAATATCGTTTCGTTTCGTCAATGCATATGATGCGCGCTTGGAAACGGAACGGCTTTCTATGCGTTTGATGGAAATCAAAAAATGGATGCTACCATGGATGACAATAAAATATTAGCCTTATCGCAGCCAATAATAACCACGAAGCTGTCAGCAGCATTACTAGTGAATCCAGTGACGAAAGTGAAAATGAAGATGTAATTTTTAATTCAGAATTAGAAATATTATACACAATATTAATGATTGGCGAAACACGGGGAGAGATGGTATTTGCGAATAAACTAACGGATTATGTGGAACGAGTTATTCCTGGTTATTCGAGAATAATATTTAAAGAACATTTTCGGTGAATAATGTATATAATTATATCTTTATATGAAAAAAATAAGAACACGAAATGAAATTTTTCTCAATGTAATATCATAATCTAAGGAAAGAGTTTATATTTACAATTATACATACATATATCAATAAAAAATTAATTGTTTTTATTACTTATTTTAAATTAATAATGACTGGAAATTCGATTAAATCACTTTCCATTTTTATTGCACTGTAAGTCCGAGCAAAACACGGTTAAAGTTTTTTAAATTTTCAAAGGCGCATCAACTTTGCATCAAACGCTTCACGTCCGAGCTGCTGTAGTTAATGCGTTGAGAAGTGGGGAGAATCTAGGAAAATCTGTGCGCTATCAGCATTATTCATGCGTGCTTTGATTGAAACGGAACGGTTCTCTATGTAGTCTATGTGCATTATGCGTGCAACGGAACGCACCCTAGGAATTATGGTAGTTCGCATGTTGAAGCATGTTGAAGCTTGCAACGCGAACAAACCTAAAATATTATAATATATTTATTCAGATTAAACTATCTTCAGATTCTTTGCAGTTAATAAAACAAACTGCATAGTATATGAAGATACTCTTAACTATTCTTCTAAATATCAGCTTCCTCTTCTTTAAATAAAATTATACATTGCGTTTTATACATTACGTTTTTTCCATTCCCTTTGTTTTTAATATGTATACATCTTCTAATAACATAGCTTACACAATAATACTCTCAAACTCTACATATTCATTTAGCTAGATTTACCGCGTACTTATATGAGTAGGAATAAAATACGGTTGCGCCATTGGTTCCATCATATTCTTGCAAAGTCTCCATCAACCAATCCCGTCACGGCTTCAGTTCGCGTATTTCTTACTTGAGACACAGTACAGGTAAGAACAGTAGTTTTACTCAGCTAAAAACGGTGGTCACCGTTCTGCGCAATTAACAACATGGCGCACCATTCAGTTTCTCTGTTCCCTAAGATTCTTCGCTCTTATAGGTGCTTATGTACAATTTTCATCATGGTCGGTTTGCTCAGATCAAAGGTGCCACAGAATGAAACTACTGTTCTTACCTATAAACTACTGTGCTTGAATGGCTGCGTTCAGCAGAACGTTTGTTTTGCAACTGTTGGAAGTTTCCTTCGCGCTAATTGGATCATACTTTTAGATCTAGAAGAATGGTCCTATCTCAGCAGACAATGGGCTCATTCAGCGGACTCAACAGTTGAGTGAGCGCTCGCTGTTATTGGTGTATTCTTTTAGATCATCCAATCATAATTTTAGATCTAGAAGAATACGTCAATAGCAGCAAACGCTCACTCAACTGTTGAGTCCGCTGAATGCAGCCAATCATAAAACGGTTGCAAAACTGTTGAGTCTGCTGAACGCAGCTATTGTCTCTAACCGTAATCTGTTAACTTTTTTCGTAATCTGTAAGAATTGACCAATCATAGTCGATTATTCTCCTCTCATTCGACTGTGATTGGTCAATTCTTACAGATTACGGAAAAAGTTAACAGATTCCCAGTAATGGGAGACAAGAATTCGTCTGCTTTAGAAAACTTTGTGTGCATGCGTAAAGCTGAGCAGCCTTAACTGACGTATACATTTCATGATACTATAAGATCCTTAATAATGATGTTAAGAAAGTTGTAGGGAGAAAAGGAAGTTTTTATTAAAGAGAAACATAGTGTATTCATGAATAATAATAAATTTTGTCTTTTATATATTATGTCTGCAGCCGATTTATCATATGAATACCAACATTTGTTGCAAAGCATAAAGGAAACTGCAGAAAACCTTACCACTATTCTTACAAAAAAATTATACGTAATAAAAAACATACAACGCATATTGAATTAATACAATAAATAATATAATATAATACAATAAAAGTAAAATATATGTATATAATAACGTGTAATATACAATATCATAAAATAAAACATCTATATGTAATTATAATACGTATAAATACAAATTGTATTACATTTTAATTTATATTATAATTTGGAACGTGTTGTAAAGCGGGACATAGTGTTAAAATTTGAGATTGTCTGTTCTAATTTGGGACAGTTGGTCACTAAGATGTATAGGAGCCCCAAAAGTACCCGTATTGCTCCGTCTATTCCATCATTGGATCGAGCTGCACGTCATTTTACGCATGCGCACAAAGTTTTCTAGAGCAGA
>NW_017257381.1:283313-295679 GCF_001594055.1 Mycetomoellerius zeteki | reverse complement strand
AATTCATTCCGACATGTTCCATAATAAGTACCCTGATTCTGGCCTATTATAAACCAACCCGTAATTATAAATCCTATTATAAATCAAGCCGTATAAATGTAGTCATTAAGCCTGTTCTTTTTGGCTGAACTTTTGAATCAGTTCATCTTTCTTCATCTTCTTTCCTCTTGAAGAGAAAAGGATGAAAAATGAACTAGTGCAAAAACTCAGCTAAAAAGAACAGGCCTATTGTGTGCAGCTCCTGACCCGGTTCGAATCCTCCTCGGTGGAAACTAGGCCTATGCATGATGTAATAAGACAGGTGAACCAAGTAGAAGAATGCGCAGTAACCAATTTTGTCAGCCAATCAGAAATCTGTCCAAAGTGCAAAAAGCAATATGGCTGCCTCTATGATACGGGACGTGGGTTAAAAAAGGGAGGAAAAAACTATATCGTTTATGTAATAAAGAAAACATAGGTTGAAAAAATATTCTAAATAAAGAGATCTTTTGTTAAATCATGCAATTACATTTATTATAAATCCTGATACATAAAATGACGCTGACAATACTTAAAACTGCTGCAAGTTTTTATTAAATTTTACTAAATATTTACTAAACTTTATTAAATATAGATAAAACTCACTATAATGCCTGCAACAATTCCGCAAAAACCTTTGTTGTAAAAGAGATTGGAGTAAATTTGAACCAGAAACGCGCGCATTAGTAAGATAATGTTTAATAATTTCTTATGAATAATGTTTTTCTATTTCTTATTCGTAATCATTTAATCTTCTATATTACTATTTTACTTATTAATTTATTGATCAATGTATCTATTTATAATTATTTTACTTTTATTATGTATTTTTATTATTTTACGAGGCTTTTATAACAGTATTTTCATATTATATATTTACAAACGTTTTTATTTACATTTTTATCATACACATTTATCAATGTTGCCTTTGAAAATCGCGCTGCATTTTGGACAGATTCCTGATTGGCTGGCTTATTGCTTGGCCGCCATGATGCGCGTTGGTTCACCTATCTTATTACATCATGGGCCTATGTAGAATGTATTGTTTACATCGTATTTCTAATTTCATTTTTTACGAAATTAATCAAGAGATAAAAATTTTCGTTAACAGTCGATCGGTATTAACGAGTGATTAACAAACAATAAAAAACGGTATGTATTTCCTTTTTCTAAAAACCATAAACCATTAATTACGATGAATTAATTATTCTCGTGAAAAGTTACGATCTAACCTATATATCTCAATAGTTATTTGTTGTCGACTGGACTCGGTGAACTATCGTTACGACTTATTTAAAATAAATAGTATAAAATAAGTTCCACAGAAACTTATTTAAAATATAAACTTGCAGAAATCAAGAAAAACTGATATGACTTATTTAAAATAAAAAATAGAATACAGATTCCAAAAACTTATTTGAAATATAAAATAAGAAATAATCCCCAAAAACGTTATTTAGGTAATTATTTAGATTATTTAGAATACCCCTCTCTCCTCCTAAAATCTTAATAAAAATATACTCATTCGACATGTTTTCACTCAAAACGAAAGAATCTCGTAGAAAAACACAGCAGTCGGCCTCGTGAATTAAGTTATTAAGCGTTAAAGTTCGAGACTTTAAAGGTTAAGATATCTATCGTCCCAACTCGATATAGCCCTATGTATACATTTTACTCTACATAAATTCTTTACTTTACAAATACAAATTCACTGCTTTAAAAACATCAATTCACTGCTGTAAAAACACATTCTCTGCATTAGCAGTGAATTTGTGTGCTTAAAGACAATATAAATCAACATTCAAAGCAAGAAGGTGATGTGATAAAATAGAAGGAAAGGAGAGCATATATAAGAAGGGGAAAAATAGAAGGAAAAATAGAGGAAGAAGAAAGGGGAGAGGGAGTGTAAAAAGAAAGAGAAAGAAGGTAATTATGAAGGAAAGAGAGATTGTATAATTTGTAAGTAAGATTCTGGTAGCGAATCTGTTTCATTTTGTTTATTGAGATCTTGTTTTTGTCTTAATATGGATCATTTCAAACACCAATCTTTTATTGTATGAAATTTTCAACTTGATTTTCTAAGAAATTTGCGTTTTTCTCTCAACGTCTGACTCACTATAGCTTTATTCAAAAACATAATAAAACAATTTCAAATATAAGAGTATGGAAAAGAAGTGGAATCAAAATGACAAAAAACCAAAAATAATGGCATAGAAAAAGAAGTGAAATCAAAATTCAAGTATATTTATTAAAATAAGTCTCACGGAACACAATGCTCTTGTATTAGGATGTAGTATATCCTCTAAACATCCTTAGGATATCTCTTGGACAACTGTGTTGCGTAGGATAATCTCTCACAATTATAATAGACATAGGTTGCATTCCGTTTCACGCATGATGCGCATGATGTCTCATTTACCTTTGTTTAATATTTGATGAACAACAAGGAGAAATAATATATTACGCGTATCATGCATGAAATGCAAGGAACTTACCTATAGGGTGGGGCATTTTAATCGCCCCAGGCGAATATCTCAGAAACTAAGAGAGATATAAGAAAAAGTTTTATATGAAAGTTTGTAGGTTTTCTTGGGGGAAAGAAAGTGGAAATAACGGATTTTGGATAGAAGGCACCACCAAGGTCAGGTCAAGGTCAACATGAATTTTTTAAACGGAACCCCCCATTTTTTATTGCATATTCTTGTAGCACCCTATACGTTTTTTTAGTTACACCCTGTATATAGGCAAATGGCTTATTTCAGAAAAATAACTTTCGACTAGGCAAATGCTATCTGCCTGGTCAAATGACTTTTGCCCGTTTTAAATGCTATTTTTCTAGTTATATGCTATTTTCCTAGGCAAATAGCATTTGCCTGAATGCTTTTTAGGCAAATGATATTTAGTGAAGTATGCATGCCCTGACAGCAAAGCATGCGGAGACATATTTTGAGCAGTTTGTACTATCAGACATTGTCAGCAAACTGCTGTCAAAAATATTACAAAGCCTGCTGACATGCTATGCCAGCAAATTGATGACAGAAACCGAATAGAGCCTGCTGCATAACCTGTCAGTAGATTGTGAGCAGAAACCGAACAGAGCCTGTACTGTTAAAAATTTCATGAAATTTAATATACTTTTAATTTACACAATTTGAACTTAATTTCATGACTTTACATTAAATTTAATGTATTTATAACGGAAAAATATATTTGTGTACATGTACATGAAATTTCATGTATTTTTCATGAAAATTTATGAAATTTGATATATTATATTATACTATTCATAAAATTTTATAAAAATTACATTAAATTTCATAAATTTAATGTACATGTTCATTACATTTAAGTAACTACTGTAACTTAATTTTCAGTTAAATCACTCATTACTTTTAATTTCGTTCATAACCACGAGCTTCATTTACATGTAAAGGAAGCTCATGGTCACATTTCTAACAGTGTGCTGACATAACTTGACGGCAAATTGGAAAATAGCTTTTGACTAGGCAAATCATTCTCTATTTTTCAAGGACATTATGTCTAATCAGTTAATTGGTAAAACAAAAAACCTTTATTTAAAATAGCCTTTATTTAATAAAGAGAAAATTTTTTGCAATGAAATACATTTATCGTGAACTGTCACCCGCTTTTTAAATTTTGTATCTGTTATTAGTTACATAAAATTTTAATTTTTTTATATAATATGTGTTAATAGATAAAAAATTTTAAAACGAGACTATGTAATGTATTGGTATACTTATTGTTCGCAGAAGTAAAAAATATACATATAAATTATTAAAATAGTATATTATTGAACATATCAAAAATTTATATAACGTGTAAATATCAGTGATACGCAACACACCGCAGACATAAATAAAAATAAACGTAACACGATTTACAAACATTTTAAATTAAGCAAACATTCATAAACGATAAATCATGTTTAGATTAAAAGAAACGTAACATTATGCATACTATGTTTAAATAAGTAAATTATGCGCGTCACAACAGGTAAACTGGTAACGAAGAAGCAAAAATAAACAATAACAATCAAATGTAACTTTTTCTATCTTTTCTTATAATTATCATTGTTAATAACATGCAATGCTTGCTTATTTAAGGCTGAGTTGTGTATGTGTTCCACTTTTTGATAAATTTTAGCTCAATCTTTTACTCTCCTACTCTTTTTGCTCTTACTCCTTTTTTTATTCTTTTATCTATTAAATTAATCATCACATAGTTTATTCGAAGATAGAACACAACCAGCCCTAAACAAAGTAAATTATCCATCGGAAAAAATAAAACAATTTTATTATTTATTTCGGCAAGGATTACTCGAATGACATTTACTATTGCATATATGTTTAGACTTAAAGCAGGCACATTGTTTTGTATTGCACTGTTTCTTTGATGGTTAGCATTGACATTTAGAAGACAGAAAATCCTTGACCTGAAAATATAGATTGAAAAGTGGAGGCTTCTCTTAAAGTAATAAATTGTTCTTAAAGAATGTCACTATAAGTGAAACTAATTGAAGATACAGGTGTTAAGTCGCCTCTGGTAAACTAGTTTTTCAATATACCACTTTTTGTACCTATTTTGTACATGTTATTTTTCTTCTCAACTATAATTCCTTCTAAATTCTTTTTGTTCAAGGGTTTTCTGTCAAATTTTAGGATAACTACTGTTACGTACTTCCCAGTTTCTATTTCGTCAAAAATTGCTTCGTTTCTTCTAGTCATTTCTTCAGCACCTTTAAACTGCCCCTCGTAAGATTTTTTTCGATTTATTCTAATATTTTCTTCATTGACACAATAATTGCAAGTAACTTGGCTGCCAAATCCCTCATTATCTTCGTAAGAAATACCGCAAGTAACATGCACTATTTTATTGCATTTTGAACAAGTATATGCACCTGTACTTTCGTTGCCACAACAGTATAAGACGTTAGAGTTCATACTTTGATCCTTATCAGTGTCCTAGCAAAATTGCCAATCCAATATTCGTTATCGTATAATTTTGATTTGTTCTGCTCACTTCATTAAATAGGCAATTTTTACTTTGGACCGTAATCATTTACGAAAAATGAGCTTATAGCTCATTCAATTTCGAGCAAATTAAAAAAAAAACTATGAAATTGGTTAAGAATTAGACCGAATTTTATTCACAAAGGTATTTTTTCACCTATCCATGCCCCGGTGGCACGCAGTTTAAAATTGTTCAAAAAATCTGAAAAAAATGTGTTATTTTTTCGAGATATTGAACCACTTTAGGGGGTATCCCGATTAAATTTCAAAAATTGTTAAAATAACAACCTAATATATTGTGTGTGTGTGTGTGTGTGTGTGTGTGTGTGTGTGTGTGTTTAAATATGTATTGAGTTGGAGGAAAAATTCAACGATATTTTGTTAATTCAAAATTACGTGTAGAATATATTTGTTGCGAAATTTTCGATTATGTGACGTAAAAGCTTAAAGTTTTCCTAAAAATTTATTTTTAAAAATGTTCCTACGATATTTGTTACCGAGTTAAACGCGGATTAAATAAAAAAGCATTCTGATTTTGATTGCTGATAACTATTAAAAATGATCGTACTGCAATTAAAAAATCGAATTCTTAACCCTTCGCGAACCAGATAGAAAATCAACATGAATCAAACGTGGGTGTATCTTATACCCCATGCTATACTTTATCATAAATATACTATAATTCAGTATGATTGATAACAACACATTCTCCAGTTATACGAAACCGGCAACATGCGCGCGGTACTTTTTAAGAAGTTATAGAAATTTATTTTGTTGGCATTCGCAAGATTTTTTCTAAGGGGGGGGGAGGCAGTCTTGCCACACGCAAGGAAAAAATGTTCAAATATTTCCTTTCTTGGTGACTACAGCCTTGGTGACCTACAATCCCTAAAGTATCGAGTTAATGACTTTTTTTCGTTACTTATTTATTTCTAATGTGTACACCTTTTACTTTTTAGTTAAAATCTTTCTCATCACGACAAGGTACGTATATGTCGAGGAAGATATTTCGTTTTTTAGGATTTTTAATTTTTTTTGTACCCTGATGGAAAATTTTCGCTGAAATTATTTCACGTTTTGGAACATTTTTCAGTAAAATTTCAGCATTTTAGAAAAATTTCAATTTAATTTCAGCGATTTTTAGTTGAAAAATTCATTTTCAGCAAAATTTTAGCAAAATTTCAGACAAACAATTTCAGAGAAATTTCAGCGATTTTTCAATGTTAGTTGAAAAATTCATTTTTAGTGAAATTTCATCAAATTTTCAGCAATTTCGCTGAAATGTTCCAAAACATAGAATAATTTCAGCGAAATTTTTTCACCATTTTTGTATTTTTAAATTTTAACCCTACGGGCTTTTATTCAACACGCGTCTCTCGATCGGTGGGGAGGGGGGAATGCTCCCTCTTGTCCCCCCCTTGTCCTAAACGCTCCTGCTTGTTAGGATATGTCACACCCCATCTTGTTCTCGGAGGGATGAAATTGAAATTTGCTCTAGCGAATAGTATAATTGCTAATTTTTTAAATGTAGAATATATACTATATAAATTTAAGTTGAAAATGTGATATTACACTGTCCTTATAATTATTGCACAATAGTTAAAAGAATTTTCTTTCATAGTCGAAATATGTTATGCGAATATATGTAAATTATGTAGCTTGTAATTTTCTTAATATATTAACTCTCTAATTATTTATTGTGATTATCATACTTTAATTCGACTTTTATTTATCCTATTAGTTTGATAACTTTATATATATTGAGATATGTGCAACATTTTATAAAATTATTTTTTTAATATAAAAATCTGTAGTAATGTAGAAAAATATTACATAATTTTCTTTATATCATGTCTTGTACATATATGTCATATCTTATATGTCATATCTTTTTACAGCGACATGTCAAATTTAATACATATGCCATTATCAGAGTCTGAAAATGCAAATACATTGGAATGGACGCGTCCTGATCAAGTAATGCAATTACATCGTATGAAATTAAAGAAACGTGCACTTCAAGCGCGTATAAATAAAACGACTATTAACACTGGCACTCAACAAACGACTACGAATTTAGATGAACTTAACTCTAGTAGTAATGTACTGCAACGTATATCTTACTGCCAAAAGCGTAAGAATCCTTTTGCAGTCAGTGAAACGTGTAAGAAACAAAAAGATATAATATCAGCTGGATTAGACATCAGTAACGACAATACATTGTTCGAATTACTAAATATGGATGGCCGACGAGAGATACCAATGGCAGAAGATTCATCTATAAAAGATTCCTTAACTTTTGCTAATGTACTTTCAAAATTAGAATCAATTAATCAGATTCCAGACGTAAATCTCTCAAAGGGTGCAAAGCATGTCCCTATAGACTGGACATTGAAAACCAAAATGAGGTTTATGTCTTTGAAGCCTTTTCCATGGAATTGCAAACTCAAAACGAGCGAAGAGGCATCAGGTACTACAGGATTTGTAAGATGTTTAAATATCGGAGAAAAAGAGACAACTTTGGATACTAGTCCAAATGCAAGGTTAGTTTTATTAATTTTTGTCATTATTCTACTATTTGTTTTTGTAAGGCCTGTAATAACACTCGTTAAATATTCTTATTAGATTTCATCAGTGTTGCTTAATATGGCAACATCCATCTATACCATGGTTAGAATTATTCCCTCGCTCTGCTAACAAAGTGAGTGCATCTCTCGCAAATAATGCATTGACAGTAAATAACCAAAATATGAAAGATGCATTGTATCGAGAATGGTGTGATAGCTTCAGATCTTTATTTCATTTATTGCGAGCAAGGCAATGTCCATATTTTTACGTGTGTGCAAACACATTTACGGTGCTCTTTCGTGCCGCTGGCATCTGCGGATTGTCGGAGATTCATGCACTTGTCACACCCACAACACGTGGATTCCGACAGTCATTAAAACAAGAAGGTAGAGAAAATTTTATTTAGTTATTCCATTTAGTTATTTATTAATAAAAAAATGTCTGATGACGATATAAATACAGCTATACATGTTCAATACAATACGAATAATGAAATATTAGTTATATGGTGAAAAATAATCTTAATCTCTTCAAACTTTGTGTACATTGTAATTTTAGAACATACTACTGGAAGAGAAATAGGGCGTTGAACGTGAAGCCAACATCTGTGTGAGAGAGAAAGGTAGTAAGGGATAAATGTTCGCAATGCGCATGCGCAACACCGTTATCTGTGTGAATTGTACAGTTGGTTTAGTGTTTTTTACACATTCGTACATTATACAGATGTGTAAAATGACGGTGCTGCGTGGTGCTGTGCATGCGCATTTATCCCTTACTACCTTTCTCTCTCGCACAGATTTTTGCATTTCAGCGCAAGCCATGGAAGTATAGGCAATGTCCCTTCCATTTATGTATGTTCTAAGATTATAATATACATCAAATTTGAAGAGATTATCCATTGAAACACGTATATATATTCTTTAGAATGACCATAAATATGAATACATTAAATATGACAGAAAATGTCATCATTTCGGTCAAAGTTAGTTGAATAATACAATTAAATAAATTTATTTCAGATATGATTGTGCGCCGATAACTTTCGGACTTTCAAAAATTCAATACAATTCAATAAAGTCTGAAACGCTACTAATCCCCCTGATTGTGTTGAAAGTCCGAAAGTTATCGACGCGCAATTATATCTGAAATAAATTTATTTAATTGTATTATTCGAAATATCGAACTTTTACCGAAATGATGGCATTATCCATTGAAATTATTTAATTTTGCCGACATCATTTGAGAACAGATGTGCATAATAATATATATGTTAAAAATATAGTTAAAATTTTGAAAAAATGAATTGTTTAGTTGATTTGTAAATTATTTATTAAAATGCCCTCGAATTGAATTAAAAAATTTTTTGTTACATGGTTCTATTAAAATTAGATCTGAAGTTAATGAAACATAATTACATTACGAAATAAAAATAAAAATAGATTTTAAAATATTAAAGTTTAAAATATTAATCGTGTCTCTTTCAATATGTTTTAGAAATAGAATATTCTATGCCTCTAAGGGAAGATTCTAAAAGACGATCTGACACAACAGATTCTAACTCTAAAACTGTAGATGTTGCGTCTACTAAGGATTGTCAATACGAGAGTGACTATTATGAGAAAGAAAAAGAAGAAGATGATGATGAAACTCAAGACGAATGGCTCGAAAGTCTTGGAGTAGAAAATTCAGAAATAAAAAAAATTAATCACTCACAGGTACGCATAAATATTGTGCATTCTTAATTTATGTTCATATTTGGACTCATTTTAGGCGAGAATGACTTTGGAAAAAGAAAGCGAAGTAGATAATTTGAAACAATCCCTTGTATTCGTAAGAGGTGTGGAGACGCAAGCGTTGTTTAATTTTTTAATTAATTTTAAATCAGCTATCGCGGCGACTGGTGCGTTAGCGGGTGTACCTCCTACGCTTTTGGCTCCGACAGCTTTCCATGGTGCTACATTAAAGCCGCTCAAGGTATCGCATAATTAACAGAATACAATTCATTTCTGTTGTAGAATTTTTATTTTATACCATAACTGTTGCTTTCTTTCTTTTTTAATGACAAAGGTTCGAGAAAGCATAGTGCATGATAATAACGATAGATATTATTCTCTCGAATTGAGAGGACCTCTTTTGCCTCATGTATTGCCTTCTCTTTGCCATTTGATGAAATCCAGTCAATTAGAGCAGTATTCGGTAAGCTGCGCGCAATTGGCCTCAACAATTTCATTTTCCACAGCAAGACATGGTATGGACACGCATAATAATCAATAAAATTTTATGAGCCAAAAATGTAACTCTCATACTTCTATAGGCCACACGATTGTCACGAGAGGAAATGAGGACAGGATCACGAAAGTATCGTCTAATGTTTTTGGGCAAGAAAATTTAAGCGATTGTGGGTTCAACGAAGAATTATTGAACCACTTTTGTAATTCTGACCCGACTAGAATAGGAGTTTTAGATAGTCTCAAGTTTTTTAACGAATTATATACATGGTCGTGATCGTATAAATGTACAGATTAGAAATAAATATAGTACCTCTAAGTACAGATTTTGTACTCATAAAAATTAGTTTTAAATAAACGCAACCGATTTTTTGTCCTAAACATTAGGGCAATGTTACATCGCTGACGATATGTACCGTCCGATAATGAAAATATCATTATGCTTGTAAAAATATAGAGATGTTTAATGTAATATCTGATAATCTAATTAATGTCTAATGTAATAACAAGTATTTAATGTAATTACTTGCATATATAAATTGCTATTGTAAATTCATATTTTTGTTAATGTGTAATTTAATGTGTTATGTAATTTAAATTGCTAGATATATGTACATATTGTGTGAAACTATACTATGTGAGACCATAAACATTATCAATATTAGGTAAAGATGTTTCCATTTAAATCGATGTAATGTTACATTCTTTCTGACGATAACTTTGTAGATTACAAGAATCTTAATTAATATTTTTACGTTTTACTGCGCTATATGGACTTTCGTTTAGTTTAATACCGGCACATTTATGAAAAAATTAAATATTGATTTTACTACATATACTTAAGACGAAAAAAAAGAACACTGGCCACGAAAAACAAAATTTAGTTTTGACTCGTAATTCGACAACGATTGCTTTTAATGCAGGAAGGACAATCGCATTATTGTCATTTTAAAAGTTTTAGCTTTCTCAAAATAAATCACGCGCGATAATATCATTAAAAAGGGCCGTTTTCGAGGACTCTGGGGATAAGGTAGGTGGAATGACACAGCGGATGGACTGCCCACAAAATAACGAATCGATATATTCGCCCGCTGCCCCCAAATCAGTTGCCGGACTCGCCTGGGTCACGGAGAGAGAGCCGGGAGGGGGGAGAGAGAGAGAGGAGAGAGAGAGAGAGAGAGAGAGAGAGAGAGAGTCTGTCTTAATGTGATAAGATTGAAATAACATGTGCTTAGATTCGAATCATTTCATGCTGACATTCATTTTTAGCGCTAAATAGATAACGTGATCAAAATTGATGAATATATCGAATGTCAATTTTGATAACATGACGCTACCTTTGTGAACCTGGCACCCGACTTTTTATAAATTAAATAATTTTATAAGAAAGTGACTTTGCCAATTTTTTTTTATAAAAAAGAGATAACATTTCGTTTATAGTAACAATAGTTTCGTTTGTCGTTTCATATAATAAAAAATAAAATTTTTTTAAAATGATTGTCACCCGACTTTAAGATAAAATAAAATTGTTGATATATCTTGATTCAGAATCATTTGTGCAACTACAAACGATCGAAAAATCACAACAAACAACTGCAAATGATTCTGAATCAAGATATATTAACAATTTTTTTTTATCTTAAAGTCGGGTGAGTCATTTTTTAATTTTATATTTTTTATTATATGAAAAATTAATTTTATTATTTATTATATGAAACTACAAACGAAACTATTGTTACAACAAACAACTATACAAACGAAATGCTATCATTTTTTGTATAAAAAATTTAATTTATAAAAAGTGCCAAGGTTCACAAAGGTCATGACGCTAAAAATGAGCATCGAGCGCTAGCATGAGAAGATTCCTATGAATGAAGAATGTGTAGAATGATTCCCTATGCTAGTTTCGCGTCTCTTTAAAGGATTTTTTTCAAGAAATGCAGATCTCTTGGTGATATCAAGTCGATTTTTCTTTTGTACAAAAAAAGAACCGAGATTGAAGAACTCGTAGATTTTCGATTGCAAGTCAAATAATAACTTTCCGAAAATTATGGACAAGACAAAGTAACAAAACATAGAGTGATTGCTCATGTTGTATTCTCCAAGAGGAAGTTGATTCAAAATTGCCCAAAGTAAAAGAACACTTAAGACGAAACACACTGTATGTGCGGAGGTGTTTATACGTATCCCAAGGCCCACGCTTCTTGTATCCTTCGGTTTGTGCCACTTCTATGGTTAATATACTGCGTGGAAACGTCGATAGCTGTCGATATAGGGATATAGATTACAATTGTTTCTAAAATGTCATCTCTATCGTACATGGAGTGAAAAAAAATTATAGATAGAAAAATTGATTCTGAAAAGAAACGAGCATTGTTTTTGTTGATGAGAAGCAACCCCTTTCGAGCAGAGGATTTGGAGTGGCTGGAAATCGCTGGGTACGCCGCGCCACGACGCGTCGGGCGTTGGTAAGGCATTCGCGACGTGTAGTGAAGCAAAGGGGGCTGTACAAGGGGGAAAGA
>NW_017257381.1:241503-283085 GCF_001594055.1 Mycetomoellerius zeteki | reverse complement strand
CGTCGACGACGACGACGACGATGACGACGACATACACGACTACTACTATGATGCCGCGTGGGGGTTGTACGAAGACCCCCTGGTGGGGTTCTGGCTGCCGACCCTACAGTCCCCCGCTGGAAATGATATCAGTCGCGACTCGGTCGAGAGAGCCCTAGTACGTCGTGTTACACCGTCGGTCGCGCCGTGCCCCTCGCAGAGCATAGTTTCATAAGTCTCATTCTCCCGTGATATATTCCAAATATCGCCCTTCCAGCAAGTGTACATTCGTTGCATCCGTCGCCGCCCGAAAACTCGTAACACCACCGCAGCTCTAATACACGAGGCCTATATCAGAAAAGAGAGGAAAGTCCCCGCGATCATCTGCCCTGAGCAAAATCGGAGATTACTTTGGAGATCACAGATACCCAGGGTGGCTGTCGTACAACATTGTTTCTTGCGCGATCAAGAGGAAATTGCTACGAGCGGGGAGAGTGGTAAGCCGCTCTTCGCCTATTTCCTTCTCCCTCCTCTGTCGCCGGAGCGCGTTCCGGAGGCGCGACGTCGACGTCGAGGCGCAGATATTAATAGAGCTCGGAGAGAGAAGGCACCGGCGCGGGCGCGGCGTGGTGCGGCGCGACGAATGCGACTCCGTCTTTCGCGCCGATGATTTCGCGCTTGGACGCGCGAGACTCGCGCATTCCTGGGGTACAGCGATCACGTGCGAGCCTCGTCGCCGGTTTTTTCGCGGTGGTTCATCTCCTCATCCTCCTCCTCCTCCTCCTCAGCATACGTATCTGTGCGTATACATAAGTCGCACGTGAGTGATACACTACTAGCGTGCTTTACATCCAGATGTATGAGAGTCCAATGCATTTCTCTCGTAGTTTTCGCTTATTCATTTGTCACAATCGCAACAGTTCTTCTAATCGTTGTCAGATTGGCTACCGTTATTGCGCGTTATATTAGTATGTGAGCTTGACGGAAGAACGGCTTATGGTATTCAAGGCCTCTTCATGGCATTGTCGCCGTCGCAGCGGAGCGACGTTTCTCGACACGAATTTGCTGTGAGAATCGCCACACAATTAGTCGGTAGAACTTATATACACTCAGGTAGAACACAGAGTCATGATATTATAGAATGTCATCGTAACTTCATTTGTCACTTATAAGTGAACTTATAAGTGTGACGAATAAGATCACGATAATATTATTATGACCTCTGCGTTCTATCTGAATGTAATTTTTTTGTGTTTTGTTATAGAATGTTTTTTAGAGAATACAATAAGCAATTACCTAAGCTTTAAATCTTAAGCCGTAAGAAATTGACCATTGCTTTTTTTTGTGATTGGTCAATTTTTAATTATGGCTTGAGACTTAAACTTAGGTAACAATATTGAATCATTCAATATATCAATTGTTCTTAATTTTATATCACTGAACGTTTCTACAATTAGAAATTAGAAAAACGCTTACAATTAGATTTTTCACCTGAAAGTCACGCTGATCAATTTCACGCATTCGCGAACTTTTTTCGGTCGCATTGCCCACGAGAGAAAAGATAGTGGAAAAAGGGTGCGTTTGGCTCATTCCTGCACAAGGAATGGGGGTCCTTTGGAAATGCGTGGGAGGGTCCACCAACAAAATTATAGATCGAGGCTACGTGAGGGTTCACATCTGCGCATGATCACGCGTTGTTACCCTAGTCATACACACGTACATGCACATGCCGAACGCGCGCCCTTTCCTAATGGAGAACCTCTTCTTTGAGATCCCCTGTTCTTCGCACGCGTAATATATCCTTGCGAGAGTTTATCAACAATGATGCTCAACGCCTCACACAGCGACATCAGTCTATATTTCTAATTCATGATGCAATATAAGTAAAGTGACTCGATAAAAAACATCTAAAAATTAAGAAACGAATTTGAATCAATTTTAGTTCGGACCAAGGCAATAGTGAGAATATTCCGCCGTAAGGTAAGCCCGCGAAAATACGCCAATCGCAGGGCTAAACTATCGTGATATTCGTTCGAAGTGGAATTTGCGACGCGTAGTCAATTATGGGACACGCGGTGACACATCAGTGAATATCACTGTGTACGGAATTGGAATAATTGTGCACTGAATGAAAGCGCGTGATCGAGTCGCACCGCTTTCCTCCCTTCTCCTCCCACGATGGGATTATTTAATTCATTTATGATGCAACCATCGCGGACCCATCGCGAAGAGCGATATTCCGCATGCGTGGGCGCGTGCGAGGAGTGTACATACTGTGCGTGTGTGCGTGCGTGCGTGCGTGCGTGCGTGCGTGCGTACGTGAAAGAATAATAACCTTCCCGATCGTAGTCATATGCATACGGCTAGGAATATTTTGATCCGCAGTTCTACGCGTTCTTTGAATTCCTCAGTTTGCGGCGTTTGCGGATTCTTTGTGAACGCTTCGCGTCTCGCACTTCCGTGATGTTAGATGTGCTTAAACCACGTAGAGGATTGTTTTCGCTAATGAGAGAGAGAGAGAGAGAATGAATGAATGAATGTGTAAATGAATGCATCTTTATTAGCTCAGTAGCTACTTAACGAACTCAACTATGCTTTGCATATAATAATACACTTACTATGACAATGGTATAATATATTACAATATAATATTATGTTACTCCACGGTTCCGACTTTTATATATTTCGCTAATAACCTTCTAAAATTTTATATCCTATACTCACCCTTTAATTCTTTCTCGGCAAATTATTAGGCAAATCATTTTAAATCCTTTATATAATAACATTTTCTGTTCCTCTTTAAACTTACATCTAGCAAGAACTAAATCTTCCGTCTGTCTAGTTTCCCTTTCATTCCCTGATTACACTAATTTATTCGTCAAATATTTTAGACACAATCTATTCTTTATCTTATACATTAATATGCAGACATTATATTCATTCCTTTTTATGATAGACATAAACTTTAATAAATTAAAGAACAAGATATATATATATATAGGGAAGTAGGAGTCAACGCTGTAATTGGTGCGCAAGTATAAGTATAATAATAGACATTCAATATACAGGGTGTTTCCAAATTAAATGGCAAAACTTCGGGAGCGTGTAGAGGAGTAAAAAACTAAGAAAAAAAGTCCTATAGACATATGCTCCTTTTTGCTTTGTTTCGCAGGAAATCACGAAAAAAGAAAAAAATATATTTAATTTATTATTTTAATTATTTTATTTATAAACTTTTTAATGAAGATTTTGTTCGAAATGTGCACCTCTTGCAGCAATACAAGCATTGCATCTGTCAAACACGGCTCTTGTAGCAGCCAGGCACTGTTCTTGCGATATTCTGTTCGCTGCAGCTACGATACGATTTCTCAAATGTTGCTCTGATTGAATAGGCGAAGAATAAACTTCTTGCTTCAGAGTACCCCATGCATAGAAATCTAATGGCGTTAAGTCGGGCGAACGAGTTGCCCAATGTACTGCTCCTCCACGTCCAATCCATCGTTGTGGGAATTTTCTATCTAACCAGGTTCTAGCGACTCTGCTGTAATGAGCAGGGCATCCATCTAATTGAAACCACATTTCAGTACGTTGTTGTAATGGGATGTTTTCTAAATAGTCAGAAAATTCATTCTCCAAGAAATTTAGAAAACGGTCCCCATTTAATCTTGCAGGTAAAAAAAACATTTTTTTTCGATTTCTCTGAAACGGAGCAAAAACGAGCATATGTCTATAGGACTTTTTTTCTTAGTTTTTTACTCCTCTACACGCTCCCGAAGTTTTGCGATTTAATTTGGAAACACCCTGTATATTAATATATCAATTTCGTATGCGTTTCGATTTGCTTCAAGTCATTTTCAACGAATCATATAAATTCAATATTACGCTCTCATGTAATCTGTGCAATCCTGGTGCCAATCATCCGCCTTACTGCAAAGATTCGTATTTGTTCCATCGTGGTTTAATAATCAGATAAATCAAAGAAAGCTCCAACGAGGCTGTAATAATTAAGATTTCAGCAAAAACGGTTGATGATAATTTAAATCTATAAGGAAACGAATACGGATAATCACTCACCAAAACAGACTTGTACACTCACATCCAGTAGTCAACACAATTTACATTACATAATTGAGGGGATTGGCGGAATAAAGGCACAATTTTACTTAGGCCCTTTTTCCGGAGATTAGTGCAAATAAACAAGGTTTTGATGTTGCTTACATTAGTTAAATACGAACGTGTTTCGATTGTCCTGTGGTGGTGAAAATGATATAATCTATGGAAAAAGGACATAAATGATTTAAAATCATAAATGAGATTTTTACCAGAGACTGAACGAAAATGGTACAACAGTAATGTGTTTTCATTACAACATATTTATGTTAAAAATTCTTACGAAAATTCATCAGATGATGATTGAACATTATTTCAATTTATCTTGTACAAGAAAAAGTAAAATGTATTTTATATTCATTTTGTATTTCTTCTAGAGGAGTGTGAAATAAAAAATATTTCTGCAGTTCATAGTTTTTTTCTTTCTGTCAATTCTTACAATATTATGATCAATATTCGGGAAAAGAGATTAAGTGCATTTTTTAAATTGCAAATAACTTTTTAAATATTGATCATAATAGAGAAATATTATAACATTTAACCAAGGTTGGCAAGTAACGCGTTACTTGTAACGCTGTTACTTTGTTGATCGTTACCTTGTTATAATAACGATTTGATAATGACATCGTGAATTTTTTATGATGGTAATTCTAACATCAGAGTTAGAAAAGTCAATCGTTACTTGTAATGGATTGAAAAAGTCATTCGTTACTAAAAAAACATAACTCCTAATTTGTAACACGTTACTTTTTAGTAACGAGTAACGTTACGCGTAACGTTACGCGTTATACTTATAATTTTTTCGGTGTAACGCATAATAGTGACAAGTTACTTTTCAAAGTGACTTTTCTAACTTTAGTACAGCGTTTAGTTAGTTAGCGTTACCGTCATAAAAAATTGCAACATCGTCATCAAATTGTTTACTATAAAAACGACAAAGTAACTGAAAAGTAACGTTTGCCAACCCTGCATTTAACTTCTCAAAGACATTATAAAAATATAGGGGAAGGTGGTGTACCTTTGACTAATTTTGACATTTTTTCTTGTATAATATAAAAACAAAGAAGAAGCTAATGAGAATTAATTCGCGGTAATTCGTGCGAGAATAAAAATCGGTTCATTACCAATTCGAATGAATATAATTAATTAAGCATCGACGTTTCGGCTTGCCTTCGAGCCATCATCAGTATGTCTAATCTCTGTGACCTTCATGGCGAGACGAAGGGGCGACAAATCAATTTCATCCTTATTCGATTGACACAAGGTTGACAAGTCAAGTGACAATGAATGAACGATGAAAGTCTGTACAATATATCAAAATCGTTACTATAATTTATATAAGGAAAGAAAAATAAGACACTCACCCGTATAGTCATGAAAGTTGTAACATTAAAATTTAAAAATTAGAAAGATCTACTGAATGTCCATATTATGCGAATGAAATCGTGACAAACGATCCGATTCTTACATCGGTCAATAATCGAGTGAGTCCAAGTGAGTCAACAATAATACATACGGTGTGCTAAATGATAAATAAGTATACGGTATTACCAACCTATATCAATACATTATTTAAAAGGATACACAGAGATCAAGAACAGAAACAGCGCGTAATTCAAATTAATGTAAGTTATTGAGAATCGAGATATATGCGTGATGCAAGAAATCAATATCGGATTGCAAGTTTAAATTATTTTTTTGTAATTGAATATGTAGCATTTCGGAGATACGTCGTTTATACAAAAAACGTTCATTGTCAACGATTTCCGTGCCTTCCTAATCAAAATCATGGTTTAGATCCAATCAGTTATAATCGAATGGGGGGTTACTAGTGTTTCTCCGGATGCACACAAAGATCTTTTACCTAACAAGGCTAAAAAGAACATAGTATATAAGATAAATTGCAAAGATTGCGATGCTTCCTATGTCGGACAGACAGGAAGGATTTTAAGAACGAGAATCTCAGAACACCGTAATGATATCCGGAGAAATACTAACTCTCTCTCTCTCTCTCTCTCTCTCTCTCTCTCTCTCTCTCTCGCTCTCGCTCTCGCTCTCGCTCTCGCTCTCGCTCTCGCTCTCGCTCTCGCTCTCGCTCTCGCTCTCGCTCTCGCTCTCGCTCTCGCTCTCGCTCTCGCTCTCGCTCTCGCTCTCGCGCTCTCGCTCTCGCGCTCTCGCTCTTTCCCCCCTCTCCCCCCTCTCTATTCGGTTATCACTGAACACAGATTGGATCTAAACCATGATTTTGACTGGAAAGGCACGGAAATCGTAGACAATGAACGTTTTTTGTATAAAGGACGTATCTCCAAAATGCTACATATTCAGTTACAAAAAATAGTTTAAACTTGCAATCCGATACTGATTTCTTGTATCACGCATATATCTCGATGGCTATATTAATTTGAATTACGTGCTGTTTCTGTTCTTGATGTCTCCCAGACAGCACATAATATTTCTAAAATATTTACAAAATGTTTATAAATATTTGTAAGATTTATTTTAAATATTTTGTAAATATATTTATTTATATATTTGTGTGGTCTTAGATTGCACAGATCATAAACATTTATTATAAATAATATGAAATATTTATTGTATGTTATAGTAAAATGCTGTGAAAATACTTAATGATACATTATAATCAAAGTAAAAAATACTTTTTAGAAATATTTATTGATATTTATCGTACATATTACATAAAATATTTGGTCTATATTTTAATAATATTTCCAATAAAGCTTTATATAAAATATGTATGAAATATCTATATAACATTTCCAAAAAATAAGTATTAATAAATATTTTCATAAATATATTCTGTGCTGTCTGGGCTGTGTATCCTTTTAAATACTGTATTGATATAGATTGGTAATACCGTATACTTATTTATCATTTGGTACACCGTATGTATTATTGTTAAATCACTCGATTGTTAACCGTAGTAAGAATTGATTCGTTTGTCACGATTTCGTTCACACAATATGAATATTCAGCGGATATTTGTAATTTTTAAATTTTAATGTTACAACCTTCATGGCTATACGGGTGAGTACCTTATTTTTCTTTCCTTATATAAATTGTGGTAACGGTTTTGATATGTTGTAAAGACTTTCATTGTTCATTCGTTGCCACCTGACTTCTCAATCTCGTGTCAATCGAATAGGTATGAGATTGATTCGTCGCCCCTCCGTCTCGCCATGAAGGTTACAGAGATTAGACAAACATGTTGTCATACTAATGATGGCTCAAAGGCAAGGCGAAATGTCTAGGTTTAATTAATTATATTTATTCAAATTGGTAATAAACCGATTTTTATTCTCGCACGAATTACCGCGAATTAATTCTCATTAACCCTCCTTTGTTTTTATGTTTGACAATCTCGAGAGTTATTATTTGAAAAACAATAATAAAATATACGGACAATGAGAGCATTAATACAGCGCGGTAATTGGTGCGCAATTTATACAATAGTCTAATAATATTCACATAATATATTAAAATTGTACAGTGACTGTCGATACCAACTTATTTGGATGTTTCGGTTTCTTTCAAAACATCTTCAGCAAAATCGTAGATCATTATCGTAAATGTATTGACAATAGTTGGAAGATGTTGAAATTATGTTCTATGTGAGACCGTGGATGAGTGTCTCCCTACCATCATTTGTTTTATTCTTTCTTGTGCATGCTATATTTTGATGTCTAAAAATTCAAAAAAATTCTAAAATATTCTTTGAAGTTTGACACTAACATATATTTTTTGTAGATTTAAATTGTTAAGTTTTATACATCTTTTTTAACATTAGAAAAAAATTGAATTTTTTTGGTCAAAGGTACAACACCCATGTTAGGAATTATTAATCAAAGAAATTATCATTTATGGGCTTATGAAAATCCCAGGACTGTTAGGGAAAGTAGGTTCTAGCATGAATTTGCTGTTAATGTTTGGCTCGGAATTTGGAACGACTCTCTAGTAGGACCATTTTTTTTACCGGACAGATTAAATGCAGCCAGATATACTAAGTTTTTGGAGATTTCTTTGATTATTTAGAGGACATCCACCTGCAGCAACGGATTTAAATGTGGTTTCAACTCGATGGATGTCCAGCTCATTATGGCAGAACTACTCGAGCTTAGCTTGTGACATTATCCACGACGATGGATTGGACGTGGAGGAGTAGTATCTTGGCCATCCCGATTACCTGATTTGACACCACTGGACTTCTTTGTGTGTTTCCTGAAATAGGAAGTTTATTCGTCGTCAGTCAACTCAAGAGAACAATTGAGAAATCGAATCGAGGCTGCAGTGCAGCCCAAGACATCTTTATCCTTGATCGAAGGATGCTATTCCAACTCTTCAAAGATTAGTAATATCTTATAAAATGCCATCTTTATTGGACCGTGGGCAAAGTCAATTTTTAACAGAGGAAGCAAATGAATCACGCATAGCTACTAAAACCAGATGGATAGTGGAATAACGAAATGGTCACCTAAAACAAATATTTAAAAAATAATATCATTTTTAGACCGTGTGTGTGTGAGAGACACACCCGATAAATTAGAGCCTTATACGGTCGAAGCTAGATCTTAAAATGCTTTAAATAATTCAATTTTGAATCACTAAATATGATATATATGTACTTGACATACTATATATACCACAATTGTAGTCTAACGAACTGTATACCGAAATATTTCCGGACTAAACACAATTAAACCACTGTAATAATTTCGCGAATTAAATTAAATTCTAATAATTTCGATGCTCAATCAGGCATCATATTATAAAGATGTTAATATGCTGAAAAAACTGTAATTAAACTTATTGTGAAAAATATTATCTCGGCCGGGAGTTGAACCCGGATCTCTTGTATTCCGTACGAGCGTCCTAAGCCATTAGACATTTTAAATATTTAAAATATTTGCCAACCTTATTAGTACTTCTCACATTAAGAATTTGAATGATAGTCTTCTCATTGGTGGAGGTATAATCAATAAATATTATGATCCTATTACCATGGCAAATGCTGACGCTGAATCGGCTAGAAAAATGCTTCAAAAGTTTTATGATATTAATGTCGTTCAAGCGTGAGTAGAAGTGGAGAATCTTCGCTTTAAACGAGGTCGATGAGTTCCATTGGGCGAAGAACATGTTCCATTGTTCCCTCCACTATCTATTGAGTATTTGCGCGATCTAACTTGCGGGGCATATCAATTGAATTTATCACCATTATATATTCAAGATACAATACTGAGAGCTCAACCTGATGAAGAAAATGAGCAAGTTTTAAAAATAGATCTTAACACCAATGAGCCAGGGTTCATAAGAATTAAATTATTTTTGCGCTTTCGAAACTCTACTCATCAATTGTGGATTGTATTTGATGAAGAATATATACAGAGTAATGAAGAAATCGAAAACGAAGGTGGTCCAATTCTAGAGCACTACTGTACTTGTAAATCCAGAGCGAGAACGTTGAGGACGTGCACACATAGTAGCAGTTTATTATTTGGTATTTGAGATAGACTCGAAATCAAGAAAATGTAAGGAATCCATCTACCCAAATATTAGAAAGTATTGTAGATGCAAGTAACATAATGTTGAC
Organism: Mycetomoellerius zeteki; assembly: GCF_001594055.1. Classification (NCBI taxonomy): domain Eukaryota; kingdom Metazoa; phylum Arthropoda; class Insecta; order Hymenoptera; family Formicidae; genus Mycetomoellerius; species Mycetomoellerius zeteki. The sequence continues at coordinate 273,391 of NW_017257381.1, read as the reverse complement.
CACATTATAGACATAAACACACACACACACACACACACACACACACACACACACACACACACACACGCGCGCGCGCGCGTTTTGTGCTAGGATTCACAATAATCAAGCACCCCGATTTGTGAGAGGCGAATGGACTCATAATAATCAAGCATCCCGATTTGTGAGAGGCGAAGAAACTCACAATAATCAAGCACTCCGATTTGTGAGAGGCGAGGGGACTCACAATAATCAAGCACCCCGATTTGTGAGAAGCAATATCAAGTCAATATTATTTTTATCATTTTTTTACTTAAAAATATACATAGAAAGTGCAAATAATGACGTAGGAATGCACCATACTCGTTGAAAATAAGATTTGGTAGTATTAGCCCATTTTGAAGAATGACGTCTCATAGAGGTCAAACATTCGTTACAGAAGATCGTGCCTGTGAAGACTTTTTATCAGGGCGACAAGATCTACAACATATCAAATTTTCAGCCAATTCGACCGAAATTCAATTTTCATAAGGTTTGTGTGCGGTCCTTTCACAGGAGTTATTTTTTTGCGGATTGAAACCATTTTGGTTCGAAAAAAATTTTTTCTTCACGAGTAAAAATGAACTATTCTAATTTGTATATGCGTTTTGCAAAAAAAATACTCTTGCGTTCAAATTAGTTTATCCTACTGTGATGTTGAGAAAATACGAAATCTTTATATATTTCAGATTAATAAGTAATACTCGATAAAAGAGAGTATGAGCGAAAAGACGTTCAACCTTACGTGGAACAATCACCTAGCGAATCTGTCGGGTTTGTTCGAAGCTCTTTACAAAAGTGGATCCTTGACGGACGCGACTTTGGCTTGCCAGGGTGGCATGTTGAGAGCCCACAGGTTGGTGCTAGCAGCGTGCAGCCCTTATTTCGAAAGGGTCTTTAAGGAACATTATGGAGAGCAACCCATTCTCATTTTAAAAGGTATACATTGATGATGCTTCGACGAAGCATTCATAACGTTTTAAATGGATATTTAAAGAAAGAGTTTGCACAAGTTTTTTTAATTCTGGATATTTCATCTGAAAGAAAGAAGGAGAGATAGAGAAAGTGTTGCAAGCTGTTTTTACATAACGGTGAAATCTTTTCATGAAAGTTGGATTTCATGAAAGCTTGCGGTCCAGCGGACATAAGGACTTAAGCACAAAGATGACCGTAACTGAATCGTGGAATGTAAGTCGTAGTTGTAGGTTGACCAAAACATTGTTACCTACGACTACGACGCACGTTTCACGACTCAGTTACGATCTTTGTGTTGAAGCCCTAAGGAGGCAAACTTCTATTCTTTAAATAAAAAAACTGCAGCCTTCTGTGAAACTGCAGTCTTCTTTTGAGGCTTACCTATTACTTTTTCTGAGGGTAACGGTATACATTACGCGAAAATAAACTTTAAAAATCATGCAAGAGGAAAAGAGAGTTTTGTTATATTTATTTGGAAATCTTTCCAATTTGAAGTGTCTATCACCTCTTCGAAAACTTATTTTCGAGGAACAATTTTAAGGAAATTAAAATGTATCCTATCTAACATACTATATTTTTACTGTCTAGGTGTCGCTGTTGAGGAAATGGAATGCCTTTTGGATTTCATGTACAGAGGATCCATTGATGTAGCGGAGGAGCACCTTCCCTCGTTAATAAAAACTGCCACCGATTTGGAGATACGTGGTCTCTCTGGCGAACCGAAAAACCAAGAAAGCAACCGCAACCTCTATACCAGGGTTGAGACGCGAATGCAACGATGCCATATTGAAACTAGAGTGCACACTACCGAATACATCAAAGAACCATCGGTGATTCCTTTCCTACCAAAACACTCGACCGTCGATGCGATGGAGGATCACATTAAAGTGGAGGAGATCGAAGTGGAAGATGATCCGATGGTGATCGACGGACATGAGGACAGCTTCGACGAATTTCCGCGATCCACGGAAACGCAAATTGTAAAAAAGGATATGCGATTTAGCTTATTTTGAGAGATTTTATCTGGATCATTTGCATCTGTTGATCTCAATCTTCTCCATTACGGGGATCCATATATGGGTCGTGGTCAGAACGATTGTAACACTATTTTTATGGGTTTTAGAACGTAGAAATATTACGAGGATGCGAACCTCTGGTGACCTTCAGTGAGGGTAAGAATACCTGTTAGAAGAATCATATACCGAGTGTATTAGAGAAATAGATATACATGAATATATAATGTCGCAATATATATATACCCGAGCAGAAATTTGATGGAGCATGCCGATGTTCGATCAGGTCATGACCAGGAAGTGGTAACGTATACCCTATTCGGGAATTACCTAATTGAGTCTATCAGGAGTCTAATCAGAAAACGGTAGAGTATGCCATAGTCGGGGTTTCCCTACTTCTGTCTAATCAGAAAGCGGTAGGATATGCCCTAGTCTGGCTTTATCGATTTGCGCCTGATTTGGTAAAAATCAGGGCACTCTTCTTAATATTTTTTTAAGGCAATTCTTATGGACTTGTTCTTAACATGATTTCCTTGCTTTTACATTATTCCCCAGACTATCAAGAATTATATGTAACTAATCATTTTTTTCATTTCCTCTATTTTTATTGAACCTACTTCTACCCAAAATTGTTCAGGTTCTTCAAAATGGTAGAGTATCTAATAGCTTAACTACCAATGACGACTCATCTGGTTTTACGTTTAATTGCTGCATGTGTAAAACAAGTCCCTCGAACTTTGAAGTATGAGTCACCATATCATCAGATGGATTCATGTTGAAATTGAAAAATTCTGATTGAGCGGTGTACGATGCTTGCTTCGTTTGATGTTCATAAATTGCATGTAATTTTAGCCACATTCCTCGCTGTCTCACACGATACCAAAAGTGCTATTACCTTCGTGTCCAACGTCTTGACAATAATCTGGCTCGCAGCACGATCGGCTCTATCCCAAGGACAAATTTTTAGACTCTCTCGATACTGAGTTTGCTGTTCATTCGTTGCACCGACAGGCAACGGTGTCGACTTTTGGATTTCACCGATACTTACTTCATACGCATCTTCAGTTGCGCGTAACAAATTCTTCACACATTCCAGTGTGAACTTCCACACATTCCAGTTTTCGATACCACGTAATTTCTCGATTCCATGATATTCCATGTTTGACGACATATGGATCGGCAATCGACTTAGAATTTCCGCAGGCGAGCGATGTAACTTTCATCTCTTTTTTTATACATGTATAAACGGCGAACTTTTTCTTCAACTACGGACCGCTACTATGTTAAGATTTCAGAGAGTAATACACAAAAAAGAGTGTTGGAATTACAAAAAAGAACTGAATATTTATTCAGCGTAACCGTACAGAAACTGTGTGTAAAAAAGAAAGGTCGCAACAACGAATTATATCATGAGTACCAACCTCAAAACTTAAAAAGGAACCGTTCAATACATGTTGACGAACTTATAGAATTTAAACGTTTTACTCTAACATCAATGCTTTATACGGAATTACCCGGTGATCCGAGTGGTCCCGTCGAAGCAGAGAGAAAGAAAGTCACGACTCGAAACTGCTACTTATCCTACAAGATGGTAATCTAACGCACAATTACACACAAAACGAAACACGGCGACAAGGTTGTGGCAAGAGGGCGGCGAGCATTACGCAAAAATGCAATGCGACAATTGGAGCAATTCGAGTGAACGGTATGCGGCATCCAAATATTTTATTACTCGCGGCAGCTCCATGCACTGGCCATAGCTTTTTGACTCGAATTTATCACGTGTGGTACACTCAATCTTGCAATGTTGGGGATTGGTAACTTTACAACAACTTAACGCTTGTCTCATTGATAAATCCTACTCCTCGATCCCTCCGGCAATCACCCGGCAGCTTCGCTTTCGCTCTCCTAATTTCGCGCTCACTTTTCAAGTCGTAGATAGTGATGGGTATTCAATCATATCTTTTGCAAATTTTCAATCAATTTAATCATTGCTTTGTTTTGATAATTGTTCGAAACTGTATACTCTTGAAAGTCTTGATAGATCTTGAAAGTCTTGGTAAGTCCTAAAATTCTTGATAGGTCTTGAAAGTCTTGATAGATCTTGATAAGTTTCGAAAATTTTGATAGGTCTTAAAATTTGATAATTCTCGATTTCTTCGATTAAAAAAACATTTGTTTGAATTAAAAAGAGGACCCCACACACACACAAAACATATGTGTTTGTGTAATGGACTGTATTGTTAGAATGAAAAAATGATGCGATGTTGACTATAACTGATATATTTGCTAAGCGTTACAAAAATGAAATTTGTCTCCATTAAGACAGAACAAAACGAACTGTGGCCCGGTGGTTTCAACATTTTACCTTCCGGAGTCATACTATGAGCCTTCACATTGATACAGTGTAACTTTAGACAAGTATATAATTATAATTATATATATAATATATATAATTATGATTGTAATATAACTGTAATTATATTTATTTATATAATTATTATTATATATTATATATTGTTACGTTTGCGGCGCGTTATTCGCTTTGCGCGACCGGATCGCTAGCCCGAACGAACGCGCACTCCCGAATCGCGAAAATGAAAGACACATTGATTAAAAAGGAGAGAACGAGACGGTTTAAATTGAACAACTCGTACAAGCGAAGCGACTGTGAACTGGGGTAAAATATCCGAGCGAACGGAACACGTCCGAACGAAGTGACGTCTCCATTCAAATCTGTCTCGCTCGCTCAATAGTTGAGCCGCTGCCCAGTGACGCACTCTTCATGTCTTCTCGACTCGATTCGCTCAGAGACGGTACGGCACGGGTGTCGGCACGGTGTGGGTATAACAATATTATAATAATTATTATATTTATTGTAATTACTCATTATCATTGTAACTATTTAATTCATATATATTAGAAACAAAACCCTAAGGAATCGATAATGACTCGTATGTAGTGCACATAGCTATTTCGGCAGAGGATAACCGCCTCTATATCTCTGAAACTAGCCATAGGATCAAGTGTTGTGCCTATTGAGACATTTGTTCAGAATTACGAGAATTACAACATATCAAAAATTCAGTCAATTCGACCGAAAGCACTTTTCCATATGTTTTGTGCGGAGTCCTTTGAGTGTTGTTATACGATTAAAGAAAAGTTTTTTTGATTTGGACGTCATTTCTTGAAATTAAATAAATTTTTCTTTGGTTTAAACCTCATTTCTTGAAATCAAGTAAATTTTTATTTACGTTAAATGTATTTTCACTTTAATTTAAAAAAATCAACGAAAGAAACAATTTTTAAATTGTTTAAATTTATTAACACATTTAACTTAAAAACAAAAATAAAACATTCAAGACTTTTCAAGACATTCAAGACTTTTCAAGACATTCAAGACTTTTCAAGACATTCAAGACTTCTCAAAACATTTAAGATTGTAGCCCAGTTCCACAACTCACGGTTAACTCTTAATCGAGGTTCAACTTATTCACTGTCTCTTTCCAATTTTAGAATTGAAAAGAGATGAGAAACAAATTGAACCTCGGTTAAGAGTTAATCGTGAGTTGTGAAACTGGCCCTCAGTCGGCTCAGACCCAGTTTCACAACTCACGGTTAACTCTTAACCGAGGTTCAATTTGTTTCTCATCTCTTTTCAATTCTAAAATTGGAAAGAGACAGTGAATAAGTTGAACCTCGATTAAGAGTTAACCGTGAGTTGTGGAACTGGGCCTTAGTGAAAAACGCTATTATAAGTCTATGAGCTCATTGGACGCAGAGGTTCGCGTCCTTGTAATATTTATACGTTCCGAAACCCATAAAAAAAAGTGTTGCAACCGTTCTGACCATGTACAAATTCATGACCGTACATAAAGAGAGAGCAGGGGGATGGCGCTTGCCTCTCCATAAAGGAGAAACAATCAAAATTATGGAAATCATTTTTACGATTAAAAGTTAAACGTTTATTGCTCAATTAGTAACTCACGCATTATACATAAGAGAGTTCATTAAAGATTTTCGAAGATTGACTTTAGTATAAATATTTCAATAAATAATTTTGTATGACGATAAATTTTTGCCTCCCTCCCAGTTGAAATTCTGGGTACATTGAGATTTATGTTTAATAATTTAGAAAAAATAAATATATTAATCCGAATATTCATTATAATTATTTTCAGAGGCGTATACCTCCTCCGATGTACAAGCGGGAAACAAGATTCAAAGGGCAGAAGAGAGTATCTGTAGGTCGTGTGACACGGAACAACGATCCACTGGAATTGAGATCGAAAGATTCTTCGCGAGAATCGAGTTGTGAGGATGTTTCGAGGATTGTCAAATGCGAGTCTAATCTCAATGACGGATCGGCGGATGTCACGGTATCGGACATACAGGTAAACGAGTTAGTCATCTACCGAAAGGAAGTTTTTCTGACAAATCGCATTTTACGCGGTTGCAATAAGTTTTCACCGAAGCAGTAACGGCTTTGCTGTTACAAGCAAATTGCATTTACTATAATAAACTATATAAGATAGACTTATATAATAACTATATAAGATAGATTATTTTGATGGAACATTAAAAAATTTGGTAAAAATTTAAATTAGGGGAGCCTGTCTCTAATGATCTTGACTTTGACATATGTTGTCAAGGTCCAGATCCTGATTGACCTCTAACAGATTTTAGCCGTTGCTCGTTTTCCGTTAAAAAGATATTAACAAAATAAGTTTAAGAAATAACATCTCTTTTCTATTATATAAAACAGAAATTCTCTATTTTTAAATAAATTTTCTGCTTTAAAAACAAAATTTTTTTTTAAAACATTATTCTTTTATATAATTTTTGTTTTTAAAGCAGAAAATTTGTAATTTTGTAATGACTACGCGAAACGAGGTCCATTTCACATCCCTCTCTCAGTGATGCATATTTGGCCCCGCGCAACTCAGAGAATCAGCCCTTCCACTTCACCAATTGACACCGCTTTCTACTAGCCGAACGCGGCGTCAATTGGTGGAGCAAAAGTGGAGGGGCTGATTCTCCGAGTTGCGCGGGACCAAATATGCATCACTGCCCTCTGATGCCTAGGGGTACACGACTCTTGACGCGAAGCAAGGTCTATACCACGTCCCCCTCTGCTCAGGGGCGTACGACTTTCCACGCAAAGCGAGATCCATCCCACCTATAGTAACGAAACGTACTATTAATTGTTTTCTGCAATGTTCAATCGCATGCGGCATTTTTGTTGCTAAAATCTCTTTTCCTCTTTCTCTCTCTTTCTATATATGTATACAGAATGTCCCAGAATAACCGTCAAAGAGCCACCGCAAAATTAGGTGTTTTTTCGCCCGTTTTCTGGACCTCTAATTTTGAAGCAAATTTTGTGCCAAATGATTAGTCATGATGAGACAATAATCGCATAAAATTTTTAAGTTGAGCATATGATAGGTTTCCGAAATATAGAGGATCAAAGTGATGCCTGTCGCTTGAGAAAGTATGACACTTTTGTATTTTCACTGACCTAATATTCATGTTAAAAAATAGTCCCGACAGTATTTTAATGTTTTTTGGATCGCTGATTACGAACGTGAAACCTGAATTTTAAAATTCAAAATGGCGGATCCAATATGGCTGCCTGATATTGCGAAATTCAAAATAATCTGAACGAATATTGCTTCTCGTGGCTCTTTTAGATTGCTGATTATGAAGTCTAAGGCCGGTATTCATAGTCAGTTCTTATATTCAAGATCGTCTTAAGTTCAGCTTTGAGGTGTCATGAACCAATCAAAGAGCCGCATTAGCGTATTAAGACATTACTTAAGATGGTTTTGAAATAAAAACCTACTATGAATACACCACCGGCCTAAGTCTAAGTTATCTAAAATCTGAATTCCAAAATTCAAAATGGCGGATCCAATATGGTGGATGCAGATACGCCAAAACAAGATTTTTGTGGAAACTGGAATCTAGAAGAGTTACGCGTTGTTCACACCCGTCTTTAAAAGATTATAGAAAAGAGTCAAGGATTGGGGTTTTTAAGGGATGGATGAGTAAAAAAATACTGGAAGATCTTCCACGGGGGATTAAATAATTAAGACTTTTCTTTATATCTTTCAATATTGATCTATCATATTGCATCCGCTTTTTTGAATTTTTAAATTCAAACTAGATTCGCAGATCGCAATCAGCGATCTGAGAAATCTTTGAGAAGCAATTTTTAGTCAAATTATTTTGAATTTTTGAATTCAGACTACAGATTCGTAATCAGCGACCTAAAAGATTCCCGAGAAGCAATTTTTATTTAGATTATTTTGAATTTCGCAATATCGGTTAGCCATATTGTGAAATTAACTGACATGTTAATAATCACCATATGGTGATTATTAACATGTCAGTTAATTTCAACGTCTGAATTTTTCATCTGTTACGTTTCATTTGGCTGTCCTAATATAATTTTTCAGAATTTTTATGTAAATTTTAGAATTTTTCAGAATTTCTGTATAATTTTGTAATTATTACCTATACAGTACAGCAATCTCTGCAATATTGCTGCAACATGCAATTTTGCAGCAGTGTTGCTGCAATTTTGCAGCAGTGTTGCTACAACTTTTGTGCAATTTTGTGCTGTAGGAGTAAAATATTTCTTGGATTTTTGCTACGAATTAGAATATTTTTCAAAAGTAATTAAAACATTTCTAAGATTTCTTATTCTAATGTCTGAAAAACTTTTAAAATCTGAAAAAGTTTAAAGTATTTTTTTAAATCTTCATAAATTTAAAATATGACAAATTCTTAAACATATTATCAGATATATTTTGAAATTTTTTTTCATCAAAATTCCGATTTATAATCGTTCTCGCAGAACTTTTAAAATGATTTATTTGTTAATTTGAAACGATTTATTTGTTAATTTACAGGAAACTTCAAAAAGCCCAGACGAGCCGCCTAAGATAGGGGTAAAGAGGAAATTCGAGGTCATGAAGAGAACAGGAGGAAACGAAGGAAGAGAGACAAGGATGCTTAGCAAGTCCGAAAGATCACAACATAAACCCTTTTCCTGTGACCTTTGTACCTTGGCTTTCACGAGAGCATCGCACTTGGCGAGGCATAGAAGAGTGCATACTGGCGAAAGACCCTTTGCTTGCAGTATCTGCCCACGAATGTTCGCAAGGCAAGACAAGTTGAAACAACATTTGGATTCACACTTGCAATGGCCGAAGAGGAAGATCTTCGTCACCGACGAAAGGCAAACGCGGCAGGCCACGTAAGGTAGCGGCAGAGAAATTTGAGAATTTAAAATTGCAGCCCGTCACATAAGAATGTTTATCTGTATTGTACTTAGCATTGTCCTAAGAAATAAGCTGATGTTATTTGCCGTTATTTTGACATCAAAATGACAAGAAATCAATGTCAGTTTATTTGCTGGAGCAATTTGCTACTTACATTTGTAGGCGCCTGGAAAAATTATAAGAGCCAACCAGGATTCGAACTCGAGATTCTTCGTTCTTGTTCCTAGTACTTTGGTGTTACCTCATAATTGCTTCACTGCTCATAATTATTCTGATCTCCTATCAATACCTACTTATATCTATCAATAATCTACTTTATGGCTTTGTATTCTTAGATATTTGTTTTATACCTCCTTAAAATAATATAATGTTTTCTTGTGCGCTCTTTCATGACGGACTGTATGTAGCTGAGCTTCTTTCTGATAGCCTAGTCAGATACCAGCCATCTGTATACGTTTCAGGTTAATTTGGAGCAATCTGCGATGGAAGAAATTTTAAAATTTGGCGAGTTTAGTTCTTTATTGAACAAGTCCCATTCCGCGAATTCGACGAATAATAGTGAAAACTCCGGGAATACTGGAGACGATGGCAAGAGGAAAGAAGCGCATCGAGACGAGGATGACTCGTCCAACAGGGAAAAAGACAACCGCGGCTGCCAAGTCGAAAATGGTCAGGACATTGTTTAATAGAATCTTTATTTGGAATCTCTGAATTTAAATGTCTGTAAACTTATTTTTCTACGCACAACCGCAAAACGCGATCAACGTAACATATAGAAAAAAAAACTTATCGAGCTTCTCTGAAAAGTCGTGGTATCTTTTTCCCAAGTCTATTTTAAGTTCAATAGGGCTTATAATGTCTTCTCGTTCCGATTGAATGTATTCATATATGCAAACAAGTACTCGCGTCACTGTACCGCAAACTATTTAACGTAAGTACCTGAGGTATCGATTACTAACGTTACGATCAAAGCGCACGAGCCTCTAAAGAATCCAACGGCATGAACGAGAGCCGAAGCAGAAGTCGATTATCATCGACTAGATGCATCAGTATCAATTAGTATCGAAAGGTAAGATTAATATAAAGGGATATATGCGCTCTATACACACATACACACACGCGCGCGCGCGCGCACACACAATATATATATATATAGTGTTTCATTTTTTTTAATGTCCCACCCAAAATAACTCTTTTTTATTTTTGATCTTAGAAAAAATGTTTCAGACAAAAGTTGTATGGCTTTGAGGGGGACATAAGATGGTGTCATTAGTTTGACTTTGAATAGTTACTTGAAGGTCATGTGAAGATTACCTTCAATTTCTTAAATGGAAATCCTTATTTTTTATTGCATATTCTTGTAGCTTACCTCGAAAGCTTTCCAAAACACTATAATAAAATATTTTTTCACCAAATACTTTTTTAGTTGTGATGCTCAAAAGTTACAGTACCTCCGGCATTTAGCATTATCCAAGGTGACCGACCGACAGCTAAAACCTATTAAATGTTCTTTAAGATCATGAACAAGATAACATTTGTTATGATCAAGGCCATTGGAGGTTGTTCCTCTTATTTTCATTTTTACACTAAAAATTCATTTTAACGTAAAAAAGAAAATAAGATGTACATCTTCTAATGGCCTTGATTTTGATAAATGTTATCCAGTTCATGGTTCTAAATAATTTAAGAGGTTTTAGCTGTCGGTCGGACACCTTGGATAATGCTAAATGTCGGAGGTACTGTAACTTTCGAGCATCATAACCAAAAAAGTAGTTGGTGAAAAAATATTTTATTATAGTGTTTTGGAAAACTCTTGAGGTAAGTTACAAGAATATCCAATGAAAATTAGGGAATTCCATTTAAAAAATTGAAGGTGACCTTTACGTGATCTTCAAGCAACTATTCAAGGTCAAACTATTGACACGTCTCCCTCAAAGCCATAAAACTTTTATCTGAAACATTTTTTTCTAAGATCAAAAATAAGAGTTATTTGGGGTGGGACATTAAAATGGGGCACTGTGTATATAAATCCGACCAAATAATATATGAGTGAAGAATACGGCCTGACTTTCACTGTAAATAATTTTAATTTCTTAACGTATTGTCGCTCGACATTTTACATTAATTGCGATATACTTACATTAGATATCTGGATTTGAAATTCGAAAGTTCAGGTATGAAGATATCTATGCAGCCACTGCACTGTACAAAATAACGCATGTAAATGACATTATTCTAATGTGAAATTTTGCGAGAGGCAATATTGGGTAATATCTAGATACACATATATCTAAATATATGTATAGAGATACATTTTGTATGTGAGAACTTGTATGTGAGATATATTCGAATTGGAATATCTGTATCTAGATACAAAACATAGTATCTGAACTGTTTTTTAGATTTTATTTATACATTTTCAGATACATTTTCGCATTTTTTTATCTCTAGTAGAAAAAAAATTTTCTTTTTGAAGATTATTTCCGATTCGAATATTAATGTCGTTAATGACATAAGGATTTATGTACATAAGTTGAGTTCAGAGAGCACGCTATCAGCGCTATTGCGTCTGCATTGGCTACACACAAAAAGTAGCTTTGCAATTGTTATAAAATTCTTTAATATGATTATTTTATACATTTAAATCCATAAGGAATCAAAGTCAAGAATCAATCGTAAGAATTTTACAATTGTAAAGCTGCTATTTCTATTAAATGTAGCCATTGGCATTATATATAATACTATCATTCATAAATTTGGAAATGCTTGCGATTCTCATATTTCACAAAAATTTATAGTTTTCCCTTGGCTGCACTAGTGTAATACTCAGACAGTGTAGCGTGTTTCCGTGATTGATGATAGGTGAACTCATTCGGTGTACGGTGTTACGATGTAGTGCAAGTTTTATGTACGAAGTGGGATTTTGCTACACCGTCTCAAAGAGATAGTGTAGAGTCAATGGCATTTAAAATTTGAAAATAGAAATTAACCAGGAGCAAGATTTTGGCGCAATAATGAAGTAGTGTACACTGGTGTGCACCACTTCAGTGCAGTGTAGTGCTTACACGCAACTGGCGCGGTGCAAGGCTACTCCTAGTGCATCCCAAGGGAAAACTCTTATTAAATTTCTCAGTGAAAAAAAATTGTAGAAAAGTTTATAAAAATGTATTTTAAAAAGGGAAAAGCTTTAAATATCGGTATTTGAATTTTGTTTTTATGATATTTTATTCCTAAATTACAAATTGAAAATTGATATTTTTAAATATTTTTGTTACATTTTAAAGTACTCTACCTGAAAAAACATCATCGGACAAAATTTAACAAATAAACATTTTAAAGTAGACTTCCTAAATTTTAAAATACTTTTTTGAAAAGAATTGGTACGATGATTTTTCGCAATGATATCGAATTTTTATAATGTAACATTTTATTGTGTAAAAACTCACTTTTTCAAAAATATTTTTCAACTTCGAAACTAAATATGTAGTTTATGTAGAAAGAACACAGAAAGAAGAAATATTTGGTACAATATGCTCGATTCGTACAAATTTGTTCAAAATTAAAAACAAATTTCGACCATCAACAATAATCTTTCACTCTAATCATTGATAATAAATATTAGGTGTATACATCAATTTTCAGTCTTTTTTAGTTAGAATTAAGATTTACATAGAATGAAATTATGCTTCAGTCCGGAAAGTAATTTCTACCAAAATCGACACATTTCTTCCATCTTTCAGGGAGCTGGCGGATTCTCCTTCGATAAAAACACGGCAGTTTTGATTCAATGAAATCTTTAATGCAATTTTCGACTTCTTCGTATGTCTTAAAGTGTGAGTCTGCAAAGTAATGTTGAAGGGGTCGAAATAAATGAAAATCTGTTGGTGCTAAGTCTGGTGAATACGCCGGGAGTGGCAAAACTTCCCAGCTCAGCAAATTAAGAGTGTCTTTAGTCGCGTTCCCCGTGTGAGATCTTGCGTTGTCGTGCAGCAATATTACCGGTCTAGGCCCTTTGTCAGTAAAAGATCTTTTACGTTCGATTTCATAACTCACACGCTGAAGTTAATGTTTGTAGCGTTCAGCAGTGACAGTTTCATTCGGTTTAAACAATTCAAAATATATCACACACTTGAAGTCCCATCAAATGCACAAAAGAACTTTTTTGCCATGAATATTGGATTTCGCGATCGATGTCAAAGATCACCTGGATTCACCCATAATTTTTGTCTTTTCGGGTTGTTGTAATACACCCACTTTTCATCTCCCGTCACTATTTTGTGCAGGAAGTCCTTCTTTTTAAATCGAGAAAGCAAAGACAGAGCCGTATCATAGCGTCTCGCTTTGTTGTCTATGGAAAGAACGTACGGAATCCAACGGCCCTCTTTTTGAATTTTTCCTAGCTTTCGCAACCGAATAGAAATGGCTGGCTGAGTTACTTTTAATGCTGAAGCAAGTTTAGATTCGAACTAGCATGGGTTTTCTGCCAATAACTGCTCCAAATCATCATCTTCGAACTTCTTTGTCTAGGCCGTTCATCATCTTCGAGATTAAAATTTCCATCCCGAAACTTGTGGAACCACTTTTTATACGTACTACAGGATATAGCATTCTCTCCTAATGCCAAACAAATCATTTCCTTCGCTTCGAAAGCATTTTTTTTCAATTGAAACGCGAAAAGTAAGCAGTGCCTAATATGTACTTTGTCGCACGACATCTTACTTACTGTCACGATCAATTTTTTGAGGTGATGTTGATTTTCGAATTTTGTAATTCCATTAGGTTGGTATTATTCAGTACCAAACTTTGCGTGAATAAGTTTTCGCTTAAATAAGTGCTGCAGTTTATTAAATGTTGGGGTCGAGAATTAATTTATACACCTAATATTTTCCAAAGTTTTTAAGTAATTCTGAAAAAAATTGATGTGAATTAAATGCATTATATCAAACATTTTTTCTCTTTTATCTTGTTTTCGCAAACCTTTTAATTTTGAAGTTAGAAAACATTTTAGAAAAATTAAGCTTTTTACATGCTAAAATTTTACACATTAAAAATGAGATATCTTTGCAAAAAATCATCATATCATTTTTTTTAATAGCCCTTTTTTAAAACTTAGAAAGTCTATTTCATAATGCTTATTTATTAAATTCTGTCTGATGATGTTTCATACAGGTACAGCGCTTCAAAATATATCAAAATATTGAAAAAAATGTCACTTTTTAATTTCATGTAATTTTAAAAACAAAATGTCATGAAAATAAAATTCAGCCAGTTAAAAAAAAGCTTTATTTTTCCTCTTTAAAATACATTTTTAACAGCTTTTCTATGAATTTTTTTCACCGAGATACCTAAGGTTTTGCGAAATGCGAAAAAATCGCGAACTTTCCCAAATTTATGAACGGTATCATAAATATATATTTTGTGTATATTATTATTATTATAAAAATAATTTAAAAGTATCTGATATGTATCTGACATACTTACTTTTAAAGTATCTGTATTTGTATCTTATTACATCTTTTCTTTTCACATATATCTATATCTTTATTGAGATATGTCATAAAAATATTTTATTCATCACTAGCGAGAGGCTCGTATCATATAGGTACATACATATAAGTAAGAGTATAATATGCAATAGTGTCTGATACAGTGTGAGTCATGCCTACGTAGTAATATTTTATCATCACGCGCGACTATAATATGTGAAGTACAAATGTTCAAATGTTAGATTACGCGTACAACACTGTTACGCGACGGCATAAATTAGGGATATGCGAGTACTCGAATATTTCTCAGGTACTATCGTCCTTTGAAGGATAGAAAATCTCTACATAATAACAATAAACAAACTTCAAAGATAAATTTTCCAGAGAGTGGAAGTTGAATAATGAGCTTGTAGGCCTCACATTAATAAATAAAAATAAATAAAAATTAAATCACTATGATGAAACTAGGAGGAAGCCAAGGTCCACATAGGATAGCTTTTCTCCAGGAAGATTCGATTCCGAATATAACGCTATTAATAATAACGATAGTTTGAAATCGAATCGGCATTCTAAATAATTCAATATCTCGATTTATTCGAATTTTATCAAAGTACACACTTTCATTGAATTTTCTCGCTATGTTAATCATTAAGGAGCATATAAGCCAGCACTGGGTGTCAGTGTGAAAACCGTTAGTTGTTCGATACTTCAATCTAATTATAAGACATAATAAATATGATTGTTAAACGTTTCAACCTTCTATTAGGTTATCTTCAATAACATTAAGGAGATATAATTAGTGGATGATCGGAATGTGCTCCTATATAAGATTCGAGTAACAGATATCCATGAATACCCGAGAAAAAATGTTTCATATATAATCATATAAAATTATATAAAATTACATATAAAATTATATATAATTTTATATAATCATATATAAAATATGTCCATTTATATACAATTATATAAAATTATATGTAATTTTCATTATATATAATTATACAGGGTGTATCTAAAATAACGTACATCAATCATACAGTGCTATTCCTAATAAAAAACTGAGTCAGAAAGTCCTTTACCATTTTGCAATTAATTATTGAAAACCAATATTCACAGCGATTTTTAGTAATTAATATCTTGTTAACTATTGCGAAAATTGCAAAATGGTAGAGGACTTTTCGACTCAATTTTTTATTAGGAATAGCACTGTATGATTAGTGTACGTTATTTTAGATACACCCTGTATATAAAATTATATATAAATTTATAAATAAGTTTTATATAATTTTATATAAAACATTTTTTCCCGGATAGTAAGAGGAGAATCGCGCGAGTACTCGCACAATATTAGCGCAAATAGGGCCTAGGGTTCCTCTCGATTTACTCAGATTCGCGATTTATATAGCGTATTTCTTTTGTAGTTTACAATTTGTGCAATATTTGGGCGCGGTCGAGTTGTCAATACGAATGCTTCAAAGCATTTGATTAACCAATCAGAAGAAAGAATTTCATTAATTGACCAATCAAAAAATCAGGATTGGGTAAGTTAACTTTTTTTTTAACTAAGCTAAAGTTAACAGCCTTGAAAATTTAACTTATTTAAAATACAAGTTAATCCATAATGAAATTAATTGAATGAATTAAAAGTTAAGTTAATAAAAAAGTAATTGAAAAGTTAAAAGTTAACTTTTGGTCCGAACGAATAACCAAAAAAAACGAAAAAAAAAGTTTGATCATTTTACATAATTTTTCGTATTTTTCCTTTCTCACAGCATATTTATTAAAGAATCTGGTTATTTTTGTTCACAAGTAACGATTATACAGTATAAAATTACTAAATTATATACTCATTATCCTCTCGCATTGTGTCTGAGGATTAATTTAAAAGAAATCAAATTCAAAGTTAATAGTTACCGATAAAATGTAATTAAATTAAGTTAAAAAGTTAAGAGTCTAAAATGTAACTAAGTTAAGTTAAAATTAATTAACTTTTATCTTTTTAATTTAGCACTACCCAACCCTGCAAAAAATGTCTCGAAGCATTCGCAGCGGCAACTCAATCGCACCCATTGTACCGACAATATCGACGAAATACTCGTTTTACCGCGAACGTTGAAACCCTATAATTCGAAACATTCGCGAACATCCGGCGTCCGTTCGATGTACAGTCATGGGCAGAAAGGTACCGACACTTTTTTTTTTGATGATTTTTGAAATACGCAAAAATTTTCAGAGTGCGATTCATTATCTATCGATGCGTGTAACGAGCGGTTATGACAGCTGTCAAAGTCATATAGAATCGAAATATACGTGGTGAAATCAAGAAATGTATCTTGTGCTCCGCGAAAAAATACCAATTGGATATCACAAGATTAGGGTAAGTTTAAAAGAGTAAACCAATTAGATAAATTTATTTTGTAAATTTATTTACATCTTTTACACGAGTTTAACAATAAAAATTAATATAACATATAATGAAATAATAACACATAATAAAATTATATATCATATAATAATTTTTTATGCAAAATACTACTGTTCAGGATTCTGAATAGCATTTTTATTTATAGGACATTTAATATGTAGAGACGGCCAATTCGGCTGTTTATTATTTAATTAATATGTAGAGACGGCCAATTTGGCTGTTAATTATAATTTTTATAGGTTTATACTTTATATTAATTAATAATATTTTTATAATTAACTTAAAATATTAAAGTATTATTGAAATATGATTAATTAATATAAAGTATAAAACTAGAAAAACTATAATTATTATATTAACATATAATTTAAGTATAAATACGCTTGAGAAGGATTTTTAGGCGAGCATTTTGAAACAGGAAGATTTGTGACAAGGCTGTAAATCAGAATGAAACTCAGCCGAATTAACCGTGTCTACATATACAACAAAATGTCCTGAAAATGAAATTGTTATTCTGTATTCAGCCTGAACAGTTACATTTTATATAAAAAATTATTATACGACATATAATTTTATTATGTATTATTATTACACTACATGTTATCTTATGTTAATTTTTAATGTTAAACTCGCGTAAAAGATGTAAATAAACTTACAAAATAAATTTATCTAATTGGTTTACTCTTTTAAACTTACCTTAATCTTGTGATATCCAATTGGTATTTCTTCGCGGCGCACAAGATTCTTGATTTCATCATGTATACTTCGATTCTATATGACTTTTAGCGTTTTCGATTGGGAAAAAGTTAATGCGCACCAGTGCACACTCAGTTCACACCAACACTGGACAAGTTCTATGGGTTGCACTGAATAGTGCAAGTTCAAAAGACCAAGATTTTCAGTGCTAAAGCTGAAATGCCATTTCGAGTTGTAAGATTGTAAGGACTTGACTAGACTGCAGGAAGAACGCAGAAAAATAATCTCGACATCTCATGTTCATAACTTTAAGTAATGATTTTTTACTATATGTAATTAAATAATATGAGATACCAAAAATATCATATATGTACATACTTATCAATAATTTGCATGATATAAATTACAGATTTGCTTGTCCCTACTGTATATCCTTTTATACTGTGACAAAACAATGCACTAATATCCTATATATGTATCCAGTGCACTGAACTGGCACCGTCAAAATATCTCGTGCCACTTAGGCCCGTTTCACAATACGTATATGGTTACCTAAAGATTAAAGGTTACCAACAGATTCATCAATGAAATTTATTCATGAATTTCTTGGTTACCTTTAATCTTTAGGTAACTATGTATTGTGAAATTGGGCCTTAGTGCGCACTGAGTGTGCACTACGCGAGTGTCGTGCGGTCAAATAAATACGTGACACTGGCTACGTTTACACCGTGCATTTAGGCCGCGGCCTATACAATAGACGCCCTTGTTTATCCTGTATATTAAACAAAGATACCTATCATATAGGTCGCGGACTAAGCGCACGGTGTAAACATAGCCACTAGCCAAGTGCTCATTGGCACTGCCAATCGAACATGCTCTTGACACTGAGTGTAGCCAGTGCACTCCAATCGAAAACGATATTTGACAGCTGTCATAACCGCTCGTTACACGCATCGATAGATGGTGAATCGCACTCTGAAAATTTTTGCGTATTACAAAAATCATCGAAATAAAAAGTGTCGTTTCTGTCCATGACTGTATATCGGAATATCATAAGGTGTCATTGTTATTATAATTAGTTATTATTGTTGTGTGTGTATATATATGTATATATATATGTATATATATACATATATATAATTAATTGTTATTGTAAGAAAGGTGTTCTGTTTTATTGATTAGCTGTTGCTCGATGTCGAACGCTGTTCACTCATCCGTGACCGTGTCTTTTTCCGTGGTAATGTGCAATTATTTTCAGTAATATAGATACTCTGGTTGCTGCCGAGCGAGATATACGAAAGATTCATATCTTGCATTCTATATGTGTAGCGCGTGTAAATAAATTTTCAAGTGAAAATGAGAATCTCTCCGCTTTTCATCCATACTGTAAATCCTACCGTATCTAATTTCCTCTGCATGCCCTGGTGAAAAAAATTCTCATATTTTTAAGATGTTTCTTATTTTTAATTTATGGAGATTTCTGGCAAATAGGTATTTTATATTAAAAAAGGAAAAAAATTGTTTATTTTTTTTATTCGATTATAAAAAATTTTTGTTTTTATTATAAAGTACTCTTGAAACCATGCAACTTTCATTTCAGACATTTTTTTCTATCTCTTACAATTTCGACGATATTCGCTTCGAAAAAGAAAAACCGATTTTATTCAAAGGGGTGTTTCACCCCTTAAACATGAGTTAACGCACGTATAAAAAAAATTGTCTTTTATAGATTTTCGTGTTTAACAACATATTTCATGGAGAATCAAATCGGTTCCGGACAGTTGTGAAACTTCCCTTTTTAGATATAGATCGCGCAATCCATTCTCTACATATGTCTTTGATCTCATCCTAAGATCTCATCCTATAGTATCGCAACCAAGGGATGCGTATGTGCAAAATGAGGTGAAAATTACAAAAATGAGCAAATTCAATAGACATTCGTAATTTAATTGGTCAATATCTAGTGAAATTTTAAAGTACAGTGATCTGTACTTTAAAACCGATGTCATGTTATTAGCCGACATTTTAGAAAATTTCCGCAATAGTTGCATCACCAGTTACGGACTCGATCCCGCGCATTATTATACACTACCAGGTTTCACATAGGACGTCATGCTAAAATATACGTGCGTAAGATTTGAGTTGCTCACTGACATCGATATGGTCATGTTCATCGAGTGCGGTATACGCGGTGGCCTCAGTCAATGTTCCGGCAGATACGCGCAAGTTAATAACAAGTACATGCGTTCGTGCGACCTGTCTCGAAACCGTCGTCGTACTTGATGTACTGCGACGTGAACAATCTGTATGGATGGACGATGTGTCAACCATTGCCGTACGTCGAATTTCGATGGGTCGAAGACACTGCGAACTTTGATGTGAGCGCGATCGCTCCGGATTCGCCCATCGATTATATTCTCGAGGTCGATCTCGAATATCCGCAAAATCTACACGATCGACACACTGACCTACCATTCTGTCCGACGCGCGATAAGCCGCCCGGCAAGCGCGAGGATAAACTTCTTGCGACGCTGTATACAATAAGCAGCTTTACGTCATCCACTACCGCAACCTGCAGCAATGTATTCGTCATGGCCTTCGCGTAACAAAAATTCATAGAGTGCTGCAATTCGCTCAATCTCCATGGCTCCGTGATTACATCGAACTTAATACACAATTGGAACGCGCGCGAAAAACGATTTCAAAAAAAATTTGTATAAATTAATAAACAACGCGGTATTCAGCAAGACCATGGAGAATGTGCGCAACCATGTCGATGTAAAATTGATAACAAAATAGGACGGACGATACAGCGCGGAGGCAATGATCGCGAAACCGAATTTCCACAGCCGCAGCATCCTTGCGGAAAATCTAATCGCCGTCGAACTGCGCAAACTCGAGGTGAAGTTCGACAAGTCGATTTACGTGGGTATGTGTATACTGGACATATCGAAAGTCTGCTTATACGAATTTCACCATGAGTACATGTCACCGCTGTATCGCGAAAAATGCAAAGTCATGTACACTGACACAGACAGTCTCATTTACCACATAGAATACGACGATGTGTACGATGCGATGAAACGCGATATCGCTAGATTCGACACGAGCGATCATCCGATCAACGCATACGGTATGCCTCTCGCGAGGCAATAAGAAAGTACCCGGTCTGATGAAGGACGAGAACAATGATACTATAATGACCGAATTCGTTGGACTCAGAGCGAAGATGTATGCGATGAGAGTGGACGACAAGGATACTAAAAAGGTGAAAGGTGTAAAAAACAACGTCGTAATGCGAACGATAATGTTCGACGATTACACGCGGTGTTTGAATGAAGATAGAAATGACTCGCCGTCAATCGTGTATACGATCTAAACTGCACAAGGTATACACGATTTCCGAATCGTAGATCGCTCCGAGTCCATACGACGATAAACGATACGTCGTACCGGACTCGACGGAGACGTTACCGTGGGGGCATTGGCGGATACCTTTGTAATATTTGTATCATATGTTTATATGTAGTACTAGTACAAAACAGGTGCGCGCTATTTAACATTTGGCATTATTAAACTGCACTATAATTCCACTATATTATTGTATAATCTTTTTTTTTGTCTAAATCCATGCGCTTACTTCGTGAACGACATAAACAGTTATCAGTGCAATGACAACAATTCACGAAGTAAGCGCATAGAGAGAACCAATCGTGCTACTGAGCTTTATATATGCAAATATGTATATAAATATATATACAGGGTCCTCAAAAACAGTGGAAACGGTTGAATATTTCGAAAACGAAGCATTTTTTGAAAAAAAAGTTTTAGACAAAAAGTGTAGGGTTTAAAGTGATGTATTTACTGATATAATCAGAGACTCAGGTTATAATGTAAGTAGGATATGGAAGACTGCTCTCTTGACAAGCCAAGGAAGTCCCCTCTCCCCTTTCACAACATACCCTCGTTCTCCTTTACAAAGTCCATATAAAGGAAGTTCTCTGGAGGACAGTTCAGTATCAGTGTGCTCCTCACCCTGACAAAATATTCACGAAACGTTAGTATTAGCAATGAATGAAAACACGGCGCACGAAAACCTTCTGACATGTTTGAAGATATTATAGATTATACTTTTCATAAATGTCTTATCATTGTAAATTAATATATTTAAATAATGCACTCTCTCTCTAGATATTTTATTTAGCTTGCCTTTTTTGCAGAAATACATTTTATGAAAGAGATATTAAAAGGGAAGTGTTTTTTTTTCATATAAGTATATAAGTCATTTATTATTAAGAGACTTTGTTTACATGTAATATACACACATGATAACATCATAGTTAGGAACACAATTTCAGTACAATTACATATTTTATAAATAATACAGTTTAAATTACATAATTTAGTGGAAAACAATGTCATTTTTATCACAAAATATCAGTTAAAAAAGATCATAGTAGCTGAAGTTTTATTTTTCCTTCCAATGTGTCCTGGAATGCAACTTGATTACATAACAAAATTATATATAAACAAAAGGATACATATTCACGATATCTTTACGTATTAGTGCAAAAAATATATACAGATATATTAATATAGCAGCGTTACATATTACTCAGGCCAGAGTTATCAAATATTTTACGATTATTTCTTAAAGAACAAATGCAAAGATGAAATTTAGTGATTTTCTAAAACTATGATATCGTACATTTACTTTGTATACATTCACCATACACATATGAAATGTTTATTAAACGCCGACTCGCGTAAAGGAGCATGGCAGTGTCTCGCGCCATGTCTTAGCGCCGAGACACTATCATGTCTCCAGATATTATTTACATATTGGAAGAATCATCTTCGAATCTTGTAACATAACATAATAATACGTATCTTTTTACCATAGATCTTATACATATATATGGATACGCCTTATAGCTACAATCAGAGGATCGAGTTGATAGAGAGCAAGAGAGTATATCTTCTATCTTTTTATGAAAATATACTGCGCAAACTCGAGCATAATATCATATAAATATGTATAAATTTCAATTATGTTTTATTATTACATTTTAAATCATAATCGTTTATTAAGTACTCACGAATAAAAGGAAATATTGCCATTCTTCCTCCAATATACACATAGCTCACATCGTTTTATCATTTTTGTAAGACTTCGTCAATTATAACCTATCGGTTAAAACGTATAATATATTCACTGCATAATATATTCGAAATTGTTGATCATTTCTCATATATCATTTTGAGCATGCACATCGTATATTTGGTACGTTGTACATTTGGTACAACGAAGGCTAGAAGATACAACGCATTTACTGTCTCTTTCTATCTAACGAGAAAGGGGCATCCATGGCTGTTCCAAGGGTGGGTTCCGAGTTACGCATGAAGCACATATATAATGTATCGTTTTATCCTTCTTTATTAATTGGTAAACAACAAAGACAAATGATGCATCATGCGCTTCACGCGTAACTGAGAACGCACTCCAAAATTCATTGCCAGTACTAAAAATCCGAAATTTACGTTACATGCATAATAGTTTTTCAGTATTGGCAGTTAATTTTGGAACACAGTCCATGGCCTGTATTCAGAACGCGCTTTTATCGATAAAAGCGAGCTTTTATCTCTAAAATTCTATAGTATGCGTAACGTAAATTATAACATGTTAGCGTGCTAACATCGTTGTAAGTGTGTTCTGAATACGGACCCATGTATACGAGAGTCGTTTGAAAAGTTTTGGTATGAAGATGGCATTATTCGTCAAAACCATTCTAGTACGATAATCGTACATGTTTTGAAAGATACCTGTGAAAATTGTAGCCATTGTAGACGCTCAGTTGTTGTTTGACAGTCATTTGTGCCAGTCGATGTCATTGATTTTGTAAAAATGGAAAAAATCGAATATACATTTCCAAGGCTTTGTTGGAGCGGTTTAAGCGAAACGAGTCGGATTTTTTGCGTCGATTAATAACTGTTGATGAAACTTGGATCCACTACTTTACTCCTGAGACAAAGGAACAGTCAAAACAGTGAATTACATCCGTAAAAGCCTATTTTGCAGAGCAAGACGCCAATTATTATTTGAATGGGTTAAAGGGATGGGAGCATTGCTGGGAAAAGTGTATCGACTTAAAGGAGACTATGTTGAAAAATAAAACTGAATTTGATCGAAAAAATACTTGTTTCTATGTTAGGCTCAAAATTTTTCAAACGATCCTCGTATAAGATTTTTACTAATTTTTTATTCTTTAATCGTAACTAATTTCAGTGATGATCACTATCGTGGCAAGAAAG
This sequence comes from Mycetomoellerius zeteki, assembly GCF_001594055.1. Taxonomy (NCBI): domain Eukaryota; kingdom Metazoa; phylum Arthropoda; class Insecta; order Hymenoptera; family Formicidae; genus Mycetomoellerius; species Mycetomoellerius zeteki. The sequence goes on along the minus strand of NW_017257381.1, from coordinate 249,180 downwards.
AAAAGATTATTAAAAATTATACTTGTTATAAAACATACTTAAAAGTTTCCAAAATCAGGAAATTGTAAATTATGTGTGTGTTGCGTGTATGTGTTTAATGCATTGACAAATTTATGTATCATGTTTTCACTATAAAATGTAAGCATAAGTAACTAAACTCGTTTGTTTAACTGTAATATTATTTTTATTCTTTTATAATTTTTAAATAAATACATAAGAAAATGACTAGCTTCTCTTCACAACGTTTTATTCCAAAATTTATAAATATAAATTAAATGGAAAAACTGTATGAAAATTTTTGAAAAATATAATCTAAAATTTCCTTTACGATTTTCCTTACATAAAATCAACTTAATTTCTTTAATATAAATAAATTATAACAAATATCATACAACTATAAACAAATATAATTAATATAATATTTATTATATTTTTACGATTTCTCATATGAACAAAATATACAAAGGAATAAACAGGAACGTGAAAGCCGAGCCGAATGTAAGTGTTAACATTTATATAACGATTGTCAGTAGTAAAAATAACAAACGTTTCAACCTTAATTAGATCATCTTCAGTGTCATGATTACATTATAACGTAAATATAAGTATCGAAAAATAAAAAAATTCTCTTAAAGAGCATGAAAATATATGAATAGATATAAAAATTTCTGATTAAAAAATGTTACATTTGTTATAATGTTCGACAATGAAATCTCTCTCTTCAATATGGATGATTATGCCGGTTTTGTCTTCTAGTCAGTAAGACATTTAACTGTTACAATTGATTTCCATCTATGGTCATATTTCGGGATATGTGTGTGTGTGTGTGGGGGGGGGTGTGATATCACTCTTAGAAATGTGTATGTTTGTAACTAATAAGGAATGTTAAGCAGCACAAATTGAACGGAATCATAAATACATGAAATTTTGTTACTGAGTATTATAACAATTACGAAATTTTATATATATATATATATATAATCAGAGGTTTCTATATTTATTCATATATTTCCGCATGACGCTTTGTAACAGAATTGTTTTAATTTTCAACATTTATATTGTAACGTTATTATGACATTGAAGATGACCTAATTAAAGTTGAAATATATTTGTTATTTTTACTACTGATAATCATCATATGCACAATGGCTGCGTTCAGCAAACTCAACAGTTGAGTGAGCGCTCGCTGCTATTGATGTAATCTTCTAGATCTAAAATTCTGATTGGATGATGTAAAAGAATACAGCAATAACAGCGAGCGCTCACTCAACTGTTGAGTTTGCGTTAAAAGTGCCTATTGCTTAGCACTTACAAGGAAACTTTCACAACTGTCCGGAATTGATTTGATTTTCTATGAAATATGTTGTTAAACACTAAAATCTAGGAAAAAAATGGAAAAAAATGTTTTAAACAAAAATTGTACGATTTCAAGAGTATTTCAATGTTGTGAAGAAAAAAAATTTTTAATTTTTTTGTTTAACAATTGTTTTAACATTAAAGTACTCTTGAAATCGTACAGCTTTCGTTTAAAACATTTTTTTTTATCTTTTATACTTCCGACGATATTCGCCTCGAAAGAAAAATACCGTTTTCTTTCAAAGGGGTGTTTCACCCCTTAAACATAAGTTAAGGCACGTATATAAAAATATGTGTCTTTTAGATTTTCGTGTTTAACAACATATTTCATGGAGAATCAAATCGGTTTCAGATAGTTGTGAAACTTCCCTTATTAGATCCGATTTGGCTTTCATATACGTCTGTTTACTACCTTGTATATTTAATCTTTAAATTTACTACTTTATTATATTTAGTCTACTTGTTATTTATTATTTAAACAAAATATAATTATAGTAAATGATATAATATAATGTAATAGAAAAATAATTTGAAATGAAAATTGTATATTTCTTCCTTTCTCTTTGGTGTACAATTGAAGGGTTTACTACAACGGTGAGCTAATTCACATTTTGTAAAAATAGAAAATAAAATCTAAAGTTAAAGTAATAGGCTAAATAGATTTATTTTTCGTTTTTACAAAATATGGGTTATTCTATTGTTGCAGTAGATAAGCCGTTCAATTAATGTAGGTACATTTTTACTACATTTAATCCCTACTGAAATTTCCAGAGTTCATTCAATCATTTTTTTACTTTCAGCAAATTAATTTGTAATAGATAACTTAAATGATAATTTTTAAATATTATAATTAGAAAAAAGTTTAAAGAATTACATCTTATAGAAAATTGTCTCCTGATAAAATTCGTTCAAATTTTGTGATTTAAAATTTTAATGTATGGGATTAAGGCCCAGTTTCACAACTCATGGTTAACTCTTAATCAAGGTTCAACTTATTCATTGTCTCTTTCCAATTCTAGAATTGGAAAGAGATGAGAAACAAGTTGAACCTCGGTTAAGAGTTAACCATGAGTTGTGGAACTGGGCCTAAAAGTTTTAATGGGTAAAAGTCTCCAGCAATTACAGTTTGGTCTCCAAAGGACATTAAATGTTGCTAATTTTTTTTAATTTTAATGCGGAATTTATCAGTGTAATTATCACCGTTCACTATGAGTTTCAACAAGTTAAGCATCCGAAGACTCATATAGAAGTTTCTGCAATTCGAGTTTGGATGAGACCCTAATTGTAGACATTTGTATAAGATGAATTCGGGTACTTGTTGAAACTCACGTATAATGCAAGATAAATTTGAATCAACATTTTAAAGGAGGATGTTAAAAAGAGGCCGATTTTTGTCCACAAAGGTAAAAGTAAAAGGAATAGCATTTTTCATAGAATTTGACCTCCTGAATACGATACTGTTAATAAAAAATTCGGGATCAATAAGGAACATTTTAAAAATTGAGCATATATACATGATATATTTAAACAAATTTCAATATTCTTGATTACTTTTCCAGGTGAAGCATTCCACGTCAAACTGGACACTTTTGAAACATCATTTTTATTTTTTTTTTTAATTTGCTGACATATTCTACAGATAAAAATATGAGACGTGTTTCACGAAAAAAATTTGAGATTTTTTTTGTAAAGTTATTCATTCTTGTAAGTTGCAGAAATTCATAAAAAACGTCACTCATGCAAATATTCAAATTATTATATCGTCGAAACCATTAGTCGTACAAAAAAATGTAAGAGATTGATTTTAAAAATCTTAAATTGTTCTATAGACAGATTATTTTTAATTTACCATTTTCATAAATAAATTATTTTCTATTTGTTTTTAATTTTTATTAACATTTTTTATCAACTCACCAGTTTAAAAATTTTCTAAAAATATCGTCATATTCCCACTTCAATTATGAAGTATTCCTGCAAATTTCAAAATGGAACTCGAATGGACTGTATAGATAAAAAATTCTGTCGTGTGACGGCGCGGTTCCGCATACATGCAGGACGTAGTTTGCAGGGATAGTATTGGAACGATAGATTAAATAAAAAAGGGATAATACTTAAATTAGTGAATCAAGTGCATTTTTATCCCACGTGAAAAAAGGAAAAATGTAATAGCTTATAAAATTTCGTGCAGTTTCTGCAATGCCACTTATGTAGGACAAACTCAAGACAGAAAACTCAAAACCAGGATTTCAGAACACCGAAATCACATAAAATGGAACTCAAATATTCACTCAGTAATTACAGAGCACAGATTGAATTTCGAACATAATTTCAACTGGGATGATGTCGAAATACTCGACGTAGAACTATTTTTAAATAAACGACTAACATCCGAGTACCTTCATATACATATGCAGGAGAACAGTATCAATTTATGTTCAGATACGGAAGGCTTATATCAAAATTATGTTAGCATTGTAAAAGATATAAATTAAATATAACACCGGTGCTCATTATTTTTTTTAATTTTTGAACTTCTCTATTATATTAACTTAACTAATATCTTTATTGTATTTGTTTGTAATTGTATATTATCTTAGTTTATTACTTCCTCATATGTTATTTATATTGTTTGATCGACACGTTACACATATTACATAAATCTGATCAGTTATATATATCTGATGCTCTAAAGTAGACATGTGACCGTAATAAGCATTATTTAAATAATTCAAATTACTATTGTGACCGAATAAGCTTAATGTGATTTGATTCGAAGTTTTAAGATGTTCTTCTTTGTATGTGAGCCAATTCCTTCAAAAAAATTTTTTTTTACTATTAGATGAAAATCAGCCAATCACAGGCATATGTCACAACATCAAATCTGCAAATTTGATGGGGATTCAAACTACACATACAAGGAGGATTATAATTATTCTGTCGTAATGTGCTGAAGAAAAAGAGAGTCGAAACGTACTTGAATCATATAATTCATATTGATTGATGAAATATAAGTAACAAGAATCACACTTTTATTTTGCGTACCAACGACAATGCTGTAACGACACTCTCAATCGCCCTTTGTATCCTCTACTTCTTGTTTGAATTTGAAAAATTCGTAAGAAGATTACTTTTTGCTATATTTTAAAAATGATGATGTTTCAAAAGTGCCCGTTTGCCTCAGGTGTATGTTTTGCCCAAATGTTACGAACTTTTTAATAATTTTATCATATTCAGAAAGTAAAAATCTACAACAAACACTATTTCTTTTGCTTACATTCTTTTGGACAAAAGTCGGACCTTTTTTAATATCCTCAAAAAAATTCTTACACCTTTGTAGTAAAAATCGATCTCTTTTTAACATCCTCCTTTATCTTGCATTATATGAATATCGTTACCTTGCTTTGAGCTCCAGTTTAAAAGTTTTCGTTTATTACAAGTGCTAATAAACGAATCAAATATCCTTGGGGATCTTCTTATTTAGTAAGACGAGTTCCATTAACATAATGATTTCTTCTCGGGATTTAAATGCTTCATTAATTGACATTATACGATTTTAAAATTTTTTAGTAAACACACACATTATACGATTTGAACATTCCGCAAATATTTTGTGACATTTTTTGGTGTTGATCATTAATCATCCATAATAATATCGAGAGAGGATGCCTTTTACTATTAACTACGAATTTTTTTTTTAACTTTACGTATTCACTTATTTGCAATCTACTGTGATATTATGGTTGTACGGTCATCCCACAAGAATTGCGAGCAAAATTTGTAAGAGCGATTTTACATTTTATTATATGTTTAATTTTACAAACTTAATAGTAAAATTTTTGTAGAATATCATGTACTGACTTTTTTAAATGTAATTGTATTCACATTGAGAATGACCCGATAGGGATCGAAACATTTGTGTTTTTATTTATATAAAGATTTTATTATTTAGTATTTAGCAATAAACATCCTGCTTGGCTCATAAATGTTTATTTATTATTTATTTTAATTTTTTAATAAAAATTATTTAATAAAAATTATTATTTGTTATGCATTTTAGAAACAAGTTTCGTGTGCTCATTGACACTTCTGATTGACGTGTAATTTATTGTAAAATCTCAAAGTTTGAATGTGTGTGTGTGTGTGTGTGTGTGTGTGTGTGTGTGTGTGTGCGCGCGCGCATGTGTGCGTGTGAATTTTTCATAGAGGCAATTTCCTATCAAGTGTGTGCGAAAAATTTTCTTTTGAAAAATTTTCTTTTAAAAATTAGTCTTTTAAAACATATTCAATGGGTGCATTCAGTACCATGACCGCTCACTGAGCGCTTGTATCTGTTTGGTCTATATTTTTAGTTCTAACGGAATATGCCAATCAGATGCAAGAGCTCACTGAGCGCTCAGTGAGCAGTTGTAGTACTGAATGCACCCATTGTTATTAGGCTATATGCTTACTATGTATGTGATAATATGATAAGTAATTCATTTATCCATAATATACTGTAAAATAGAATGATCTATTTTTATCGTATTACATCACATTATGTATTTACATTTTGAAACTCCTATGAGAGAAATATAAAAATTAAATACCCTTCTCCACTATTGCATTCATCTCAAATATTAAGTATAAGAAATTATCGAAACATTGCTTAAGTTGTTTAGAGATTCCTCTACTATATGCATAATTCTTTTAAAAGAATTAATGTTATGATATACATGTGTTTGCACGCGTGCATAGTATCACATTGTGTGTATATACATATGTATGTATATATATAATTGCTAAAAAAAATTATGGCATAGAAAAATTGTGTGCAAAAATTGGCCAACTTTGTCTGACGATAACTTTGCGAAAAATTATCGTAGGATAACGTTTTTTTTTAAATTAAAATTTGATATCTCTACTTTAAGACGCTATAGCCAGATTTTAAGTTTGATGTACCCCTGCCACTATAAGCAGTAATCGAGTAACGCGGAAGCAACACGCGTTATTGAAATTTACACGCAGAAACACGATGTGCAAAATCCATCCAGCAACCTGATGCATATCCGGTAACGCAGGTAGTATATGTCAAAAATGCAAGGGTAACTTTAAAGTCCTGCAACTTTGCAAAAAAAAAATCGCAGCAACTCGTTTTTCTTTTTAATTAAAGGGGAAAGTTCTTTACGCCGCTTGGCATTCCCCCAAAAAGTTTTACAACGTTCGTGTATTCCGCCAAACTTTGCAATTTAAAAAAAAAAAACACGTTACCCTACGATAATTTTTCGCAAAATTGTCGTTAGTAAAAGTTGGCCAATTTTTGCCCACAATTTTTCTAAGCCATAATTTTTTTTAGCAATAATATATGTGTGTGTATATATATATATATTCCTATTTATACAGGATGTCCCATTTTAAATAATGCATTAAGATTTCTCGAAAACTATGGTAGATACGGAAAAATGTTTCAAACAAAAGTTGTACGGTTTGGAGGAGGACATAAGAAGGTACTATTGATTTTACCTTGGGTGGCATCGCCAAGACCAGGTCAAGGTCACGTCGATTTTTTTTTAAATGAAAACCCCCTATTTTTAAGTACATTTTCTGGTAGCTTACCTCGAGAGCTTTTCAAAACACTATAATAAAAAACAATTACATAAATATTACATAAATAAGGACTTTCAATCTTAAACAATAAAATAGAATTTCAGATAACGCTAATGAGAATCAAACGCTGATGTAAGAGCGAAGAGTTAGGAGATGCAGATAATACTCAAATGTTAATGGTTGTCTTCATTTATTGTATTGAACGTTTCGGCTCACTTTGGAGTCATCCTCAGCAAAAAACAGAAATATAAAATCCTCCATTGAGAGCAAGTCACTCGCAGATTGACAGAAATGCAATAATCAATACGCTACATAAATTTACAATTTTGCTATTACAATACAATAATTATAAAATTAGTGATAAAATCGTGTGACTCACTTTAATAGAAAACAAAAAACAAAGTTCAGAAACATTGATTCACAATTTTAAAAATTAAGATATAAATTAAAACATGTCGTTCCTCAGATTATAGAATCGTGTCAGTTTGTCGTGACGTGTCGTTTAAAATTAAACGTACAATGTAACAAGGGGATTTCTAAACAAGCATTGAAAATAAATAATACTAAGAGTGTCAACTAATAAAACAAGTTCAGAGATCTCAATTTTGTTTAAACGTGTTCAATAAGGAAGCATGCGAGTAGTACAAGCAATCCGTGTCCGTTTTTAAGTTAAGTCCATTCTTCTGCATATAGATATGGAACGTTTCAGAATCCAAACGTTTATTGAGAAATCTTTCC
>NW_017257381.1:200600-241435 GCF_001594055.1 Mycetomoellerius zeteki | reverse complement strand
GTTCCTATTACTGCTGTTGATATGGTTGCGATGCTCAGATATTCTCGTGAATAATTTTCGATCTGTTTGACCAACGTACGACGCATCGCAATCTTTATAAGGGATCTTATAAACAACATTTTTATTGGAAAATTTTAGGAGTGTCCTTCTGTACTTTAATGAATCTATTAAGCTTATTCAAACTGAAAAGAGATAGTTTCACATTAATGTTCTTGATAGTAAAGAATTTCTCAGACATCGATGGAACATAAGGTAGAACGAACCATGATGAACGTTCATCACTAGTAGTATCGATAGTAACATTATTCCCCTTTGTCAGTAGTTAAAAATTGTTATAAAATAACAATTTTAAACGTGAATTAATGGTGTTGAAAATGATGTCAATAGGATAGTTATTATTTAATAAAGTATTGACTATAAACTTAATGTTCTTATAGTGAAATTTCAGACTTGAAAGTAATACAGCTCTGTCGACCATTCCTGTTATTGCACCTATCTTTTGGGAAATTGGATGTGCTGAAAGATAATTCAAATAACGCCCGGAAAAAGTAGGCTTGTGAAACCAGTCAAATTCTAACATTCTTTTTTCATAATGATTGTCAAGTCTAAAAAATTGATTCTATCCCCCCCCCCCCCCCACTTTCATCGTAAACTATAACCTCGAGCGCAAGGAATTAAAATTTGTGACTACTTTATCAATTTCGTTAGATACAGCCATATGGTACAGCCATAACGATATCATCTACATACCTAAAGTAAAACGGGATGGAAATACCTGTCATCTCCAATGCCTTCACTTTTAGATCCTCCATCACCAAGTTAGCAATGATCGGAAATAGAGGCGAACCCATTGGGGTACCAAATTTTTGCTTAAAAAATTCCCCATTAAAAGTAAAGTTGAATCTAAAACAAAATCTAGAGCATCTAAAAATTTTTTTTTCGGAATTAACGTCGATCTTTTGAGACATTTCCATCTCTTGATTACACATTTCCTTGCTAACTCTAATGGAATGTTGGTGAACAATGAAATCATGTCAAGGAAAATTAAAATTATGTCATTATCTAAAACTGTGCCTTGTAATTTTTGTATTAATTGAAAACTATTTTCACTATAATAAAATATTTTTTCATTAAGTATTTTTCAAGTTATAAGGCTCAAAAGTTACAGTATAATCGGCATTAGTATTACGCAAGTTGTCCGACCGACGGCTAAAACTTCTTGAATGTTGTTCACGATCATGTCCTAGATAATTGACATTTGTCAAGATCAAGCTCTATTGGAGATTATTCCTTTTATTTTTATTTTTGCACTAAAAATTCATTTTTACGTAAAAATGAAAATAAGAGATACAACCTCCAATGGCTTTGATATTGACAAATGATATCCAGGACATGATCCTGAACAACATTCAAGAGGTTTTAACAGTCGGTCGGACATCTTGTGTAGCTAATACTGGCGGTAATGTAACTTTCAAGCCTTATAAATCCAAAAATACTTAATGAAAAATAACTTTATTACAGTGTTTTGAAAAGCTCTTGACATCAACACTATTAGATTCTGGCATCAAAAATAGGATGTCCCATTTAAAGAAATTGATTTGATCTTGACCTGACCTTGGCGACGCCACCCAAGGTCAAACTGACAAGATTTTTAAACAGATCTTTTTATACCTTACAACTTTTGTCTGAAATATTTCTTTCAAAAATGTCCTTCCAATTAAATAAATCCAGAGACCCAACCTTTTTTGGACACACTGTATAATATATATACATATCATTCCACCTCAAGTGAGCCACCTTTTTTTGTCAGGAAGGACACTTTTACTTTGACCTAACACGATTTAAAACCTTCCTTGAAATCTCTACTTTATAGAGCCCAAGTTACAAGTTGTTATCTCTAATAGTTAAAATATGGCGTCACAATATGTCTGAAGATCTGGCTTGGTTCTCATACACTTTTTAGCTGATAGTCTTATGATAAATGATGTTCAACGTTGAAAAAATGTCGAAATACTGATAATCTCAAATGTAATTTTAAGGCAACATTAAAATTCAATATGGCAGACAAAAAATTAAGAAATTCTTTTATTTTGATAAAAATCAGTGTGTATATATATATATATTTGAGAGTTTTTTGTATCACTGATTACGAATTCATCAGCAATTTGTCTTTTTTTTCAATTCAAAATGGCTGATCTATTGTGGCAGATTAAAAATTAATTAAATTTTTTGTTGATTTTCTTGAATTTTCATACCTCAGATCTTCAGGCATATTGTGATGTCATATTTAAACTATTAAGGACGTTCTCCGAAAAATCCATTTTCTTTAAATTTTTCTGAAACTTACAGAAAAAACTCGTTTTAGTATTCTGAACATGTGCTTAACTCAATACCCGGAACGGAATTAAAAATCGAGATATTCCACTTCAAAGTTGAAGCGTTTAACATAGGATTCCTATCTGAAGCTTATTCGAAAATGATCTTTTATTCACTGTAAAAGTTTTTCTTAACAATTTTTTGAAACAATGAGACATAAAACTTGATATCACAAGGAATAATATAAAATTTGTCTGAATATGGCTTCTGGTATTCGTTTTTAAGAAATCATTGGGCAAAATTTACGGTGTCTATAACCTCACTAACTCAACGCACGAGTATAAAGACGCGGAACGAGAATGCAGCGTTGCCACATCACACGAAGTGACGCAGTAACTTAGGGGCTATAAAGTAGATATGTCAAGGAAGATTTGTGTGTGTGTGTGTGTGTGTGTAAAAAATAATATTAATAATCTATATTATACCTTGAATTCACAGTCTGTTTCTACATTATGAATTCTCGCAATTTTTTCAATCTTTATTAAATTGTCAAACTCAACGGCAGCTCACAATACTGATAATTTTTACGTACGTTGAATTTTTTTGGTAACTGTTTTACCTTTACTTTCTGTGCTTTATAACTTGGACTAATTCGGTAGACGAACGTACTTGTATATTCGTATCCTTTATAGCAGGATGAAATATTCAATTTAAATCGACTACTGTTCCAGCCACGACGGTAAAGTGGAGTTTGGGGATTTCACCTTGATGTTGAATTGTTTGAGAGTTGCTTCCAATGCAGTTTGATTCCCCGAGAAATAAGCAGATACAGCATTATGGAATAACAGAAGTTGCTTATGCATTACTTTAATCTAAAACAGCGACATACTTATTAGAAAAGATTAATTAGCCAATTGCCAATTAGTAATTTGTAAAGGAAGAATACCCTGTTTTCGTCCAAAAATTTCAATTTAATGGAAACATCCGAGCGCAATTTTTCGAAATTCTGCTTGTGTCCTTCATAATTAGCCTGTGCCTCCTCTAATCTTGCCACATTATTACTGTCTGATTTTGTAGCTTGCACAAGAGCTTCTAGATCTGTTCTATATGCATCATACTCTATCCTATGTAATTATTACGTTATAATAACATGACTAAAATTGATGTGAAATGGAAATATATCTAAAATAAAAATCACATACCTTGCAGTTTCGTATTGTCTCACTGTGAGCAGCGTATCTTCTATCGTTTTATTACACAAAGTATTCACAGAGGAAACGAAGAAATTTAAGGCCCCTAGAAGTGTTTCGCCGTTTTTAGTTAAATTTCTTTGCGTTTCCGAATTATACAGAAATTCTTCTTGAAGTTCAGGCGATTTTTGTGCTAATTCAGAAAATGCTTCTCCGAGAGCGTGTTGCGTCTGAACAACGTGATGAAAGTGTGATGCCAAAGCTCGTGATAATCGCAAAACATTGCAATATTTTCTCTGAGTATCTCTGAGCAATTCGATCTGTGTTTCAAGTTCTAAAATACAAAAATAAATAGGTATTTGTTATACTCGAAAACAAATATGATTTATCAAGAATATTCAAAAGTATCAAAGGATTTGTGGATTATCATCCTTCATCAGGACAAGGAACACTCAATGTTAATATGCTCCTTGTCCTGATAAAGTGAACGGCAAAGTTTATGAACCATTAACATTAGCAATAGATAACTACACGGCAATAACCTGTAAACTCTTTGGTACCTCTGAAGGAAACATCCATGAAAGTCTCAAAAATATTGATATCAAGAATATCACGAATATTCTCTTAGGCAAAAACTCACCAAAGTCCACAGTACGCGATGTTTTTCCTAATCTTTCATACATTAATTGTTTGGTGCATTTGTATGTGGAGATACTCCAATTTTTCAGACTCTCAATTTTACTCTGGGTGGTACGCATGGTTTGTGTATCACCATTCTGAACAGGTGTACTTGGCGAAACTGCTACTGCTGTAGGCATACAGATGTCTTTTATTTCAATTTTAATGCCGTACTATCTCATTTGACAGTAAATAAATACAAGAGAATATTTGAATACTTACAAATCGGAGTAGTAGGACTTCCTAAGCTCAAGTTTATGGTGGCTGGCCTTGGATGACCATCATTGCTACAGTTGTTTGGTACATGAGGAGGAGGAGTTCCAGTATGTACAGCGCTATCACTTTCATTTAAGGAGGGTGCATCCTTCAACATTTCGTGAATACTACGCTCCATTCCACTTGATGTAGCCGTAATATGGGACATTCCTGTTATAAATTTAACATTTATACAAACACCATAGTCTCCATATTTAAATATGAACTTTTTCGCAAAATTATTGAAATGTTTCTATAAATAAAACTCATTGAAAACAAAACACATGAGAAATATATGTGCGCTTATTCCTTTTAAGATACATTCGAATAATATTTTCTAAAAATGAAAATACCAAATGAATCTTAGATAATCAATAAATAAAGCACTTGCGCTTCATATTACACTAAAATTGAACGTCATGCAGCTTTCGAAAGATTCAGTAACAGTTAACACTGCGAGATACTTACAATTAACAATTTGACAAAAATTGGAACAGATACAATCACTGTTCACGACATTCGATCTATGTACCGTTCAAGGTGTACTATCGTGAGAAATATAATTACAACCGAAATTACCGTAAACTATAGACACGCTTTATCGCTCACACACAGGTACGACTTCCATTTGACATATCTTAAGAGAATTTTTTTAGAATGCGCCATAGGCCTAGTTTACATCGTGCACTTGATACGGATACTAACCAGCTTTCTATTGACCCCTTTACACCGAGCACTTGATACGCGTATTAACTAGTAACTTTCTATTAAATTATTTTAATTTCAGCAATGTATTTAAAGAATGATTCTACTAAATTAGTAGAATATGCATCAAAATGATTAATTAAATACACATATCATGTATACGTTTACACGGTTCACCGAAATTAAGATAATTCAATAGAAAGTTACTAGTTACTATCCATATCAAGTGCACGATGTGAACTAGGCAATAGAGAATGGACTGCGCGATCTGTGGTCAAAAGGGTGTATAAAAGTAAGAGAGAGGGACCGTGGAAGACAGGCAATGGGTGCATTCAGTACCACGACCGCTCCCTGAGCGCTCAGTGAGCTCCTGAATCTGTTTGGTCTATGTTTTTAGTTCTAACGGAATATACCAATAAGATGTAAGCGCTTACTGAGCGCTCAATGAGCGGTTGTAGTGTTGAATGTACCCATTCAGTACTACGACCGCTCAGTAAGCTCTTGAATCTGTTTGGTTATTTTATATTTTTAGTTCTAACGGAATATGCCAATCAGATGTAAGAGCTCACTGAGCGCTCAGTGAGCGGTTGTAGTACTGAATGCACCCAATGGTTGCATTTTCAGCAGAACGTTTGTTTTGCAACTGTTGGAAGTTTTCTTCGCGCTGATTGGATCATACTTTTAGATCTAGAAGAATGGTCCTATCTCAGCAGATAATCATAAAACGGTTGCAAAACTGTTGAGTCTGCTGAATGCAGCCGTTGTCTTAAGATGCTAATACGGATCTCTGATTGGTTCATGCACTAGCTTAATGCCCGTGTCACACTACGCATTGGAGACTGAGGATTGCGAATTGAGGATTAGAATTCAGCCAATTAGAACGAAACGGATTAAACTTAAAATTACCTGATTGGTCGAATTCTAATCCTTAATTCTCGCAATCCTCAATGCGTAGTGCGACACGGGCATAAGACCATCTTGAATCTTAAGCAACCTCTATGGATTCCTCAGATAAATGTTATCTTGTGTAAATTTATATACATATCTGATTCTGTAAACCGCGCACCAAAATATTTTTTCGGTCTTGTAACACAGACATGAGCAGAACCAGAGTAGCAATCCCAGAAAAAAAGATTTTATACTTACAAACAAAAAAAGTGGGCCACTAAATTTTAATATTTTTAATATCTTTAAATAGCGATAGCTCAGTGAAAAATCATCGTATCGAGATGAACCACATCTTAAATTAAAGCTTGAACATTCCTCTTGATAACTATGTGGATTAAATTTGAATTATACAAAATGTATTACAAAATGGCAGACGTTAAAGACATAGAAAGAAAAAAAAAGGAAAAAAAAATCTTATTCAAACTATTGCGTGACTCAGAGGAAGTTGATTGATTTCCAAACAAATCCCTCTTTTGAACATTATTCTATTCCCCATAAAAAAGATATGATCTTAAAATTTTCTGACTTTATATATTATGAATTACATTATCATAATACATAAACTTAGAAAATTTTAAGATCCTATCTTTTTTATGAGAAACAGAACATTAATTTAAAAATAGGAACGATCAGAATAATCGCTCAAAAACCTCAAAAAGCGCAGTATTTATTCTGATTTATTTTTGCGCATTTACATGCGTCGTAACAGTATGTACATTGTGCACGATTTTTGCTGTTTCTGCCGCTAGTGTCTATAATGACAGGTTATGATTTATTTTTGCCATATTTCTGATGTCACGTCGTAAAAGCACATTGTGCACGATTTCTGCTGTGTTTCTACCGCTAGTGTCTAATGTGACAGACCATGACTTGTTTTTGTAACATTTCTGATGTCACGTCGTAAGAGCACATCGTGCACGATTTCTGCTGTGTGTCTGCCACTATTATAGTATCTGACATGACAGGCCATGTTCTGTTTTTATCATGTTTCTGCCATCACATTATGATGACAAACATTATGCTCGATCTGCATTTCTGTTGTTTTATTATGTTTGGCAAGTCATGATGACAAAAACCAAGTTTAAAGAAAATGCAGTGGACAGAAATCTGCTCCAGTCTACAATTGTGACTGAATTTGCCGATCGCTACCGATATATCACTGCTAGCATTTTGTTATCTGGGTATATACTCGTATAGTGCATCTGGATATTATTATTAATAACAAACAAAAAGTTGCTAATATAATATAATGCCTAATTCACACTGGACGCAGCAAGCGTCAAGCAGCGGAGCAGCAACCAATCAGTGAGGTGATATTTACAGTGGCGTAAACAATATCGCTTTGCGATATTGCTGGTTGGTTGCTGCTCCGTTGCTTGATGCTTGCTGCGTCCAGTGTGAATTAGGTATAAGTGGACTAAAAGTCAGACATAAAAGGGTACTAATTAATTTATCATAAGTAATACCGGCTATTTTTTTTAACAATGACAAAGAATTAAGTAAGAATTATTAATTTTTTATTGTTTGACACGAAAAAGTATGAAGAAATATTGTAACAACGAATTATATAACTAGAAATATTGCTTCGAACGATTCTGCCGGTTGAATCAATTGCTGATCAAATTAATCGGTTAGAGTTCGGTCGAAGTCGTCCTAACCTAAAACCATTTATCATCTACTATGAGTTACAGATATCTTCTAACGAGAGACACACATGCCACGGTGTAACACAGCGAATCATTACATCCTTGTTGTTCGTCAATATTAAACAAGAATGAAATCACTATGTTGTACTGAGTCACTTGTTGGAAGGCGTCCTACACAATCTACGCTGATCTACGCCGACGTCGCCGACTGGTCGCCGACTACGCCAAGAGTCGAGTTTCGGCTTGCTGTTTCCTATTTCGACCGCGGCGCTTTCCGAGAGGGCGTTAGTGCGCGGTGAACTGTATATTTTTATTTTCCAGCGGGCTACGCGCGACGTCCGTAGCCCGTAGGCGAGTGACGATCTTGACTACGATCCCGTCAATGTGTCAGTTATCAATCGGTGCAGTCCAGTGCAGACAGTTCGTCGTGGAAGTTGCCTGGAGGTGTTACGTTACGCATCGTGCCACGCAACGCCACAACGCGACGTGCCGCGCCAAGGACGCGGCGACGACAGGCGTCGACGACGCCTTCGCCTCTTTTTTTCCACTCCTACTCTCGATCGAGTTCACGCCGGTCGACGTGTTACGTCGAGTGTCGCTTCGAAAATTCGTGCGCTTCGTCGTAATTCTCGTGGTCCCCGGTGTGCCGCGCGAGCATTTTCGCAGCGTCGCGCATGTAAAAAGGAAAGAAAGAAAGGAGAGAGAGAGAGAGAGAGAGAGAGAGAGAGAGAGAGAGAGAGAGAGAGAGAGAGAGAAGCAGAGAAGAGGAAAGAGAATTGGAAATTAGAATCCCGGCTCGCGCGGAAATCGTACGGAAACTTGCCTACTGACGACCAAATACGACCCTTGTCCTCCGTTACTGCTGTCGTTTTCGTCTCGCAAAAGGTAAGTACGTTCGGCATGCTGCGGTTTCGACGGTTGCGCGTTACGTTTCGGCACCTATGATGTGATTCCGATATTTTGATATCGTGAAACTACGATATGCGACGCGACAAGATATTGTAAGAAAGAAAGAGGGAAAAAGTGAGTAGGAGGGAAGAAGGGAGGAGCGGACGATTGGAGCATGATTCTAATGTGTTTTCATACACTCTAAAAAATATCTGTATGGATTTAAAACCTTGGTGAATATATCAACATTATCATGATATGAATTTAACATCATGAGTATGTAGATTTAAAATCCATGGTTTTAAATTCACACTATGTTGGTACTATTTTAATACCAACACAGTAAGAATTATATAGACACCGCATAGTGTTAAGTTCACATTGCTATTTTTTAGAGTATACGCGCTGAATGAAATTCGCTAAAAAGATGACTGACCGAGATTTGTGTAGCTTCGCATTGTTTTAGGAATTAAATATTGTGTAAATGTACATATATTAGATTATATACCTTATATATGTATACGTATGTACATACGTATATACATATATGTATGTACATATATTTATTTATCTATTCACGTGAAACCGCCGATTTATGAAAGAATGCGTTTTCGCTGCAATTTAATTCGCTGGCGTCGCATAGTCGCGAGTCGTTCTGAAAGTGGCATGATGAAGTGCATTTTACAAGCTCTATCAACGCAACGATTTTTTTCGATTGTAAATTATTAATAATTTAAAAACGCAATAATCTTTGTACTAATGGCACTCCTAAAATACACTATTATGCCATTTTCGGAACTTACGACACTATGCATCACTGGTGAATTGCGTCGAAATTACGGCGATGTATTATTTATAACTTTTTCCGGCACTCGAAACTCGCGTATTAGGTACTTTTACACTCAAGGCGAGTTATTCATTGTATGATTATCGGAAATACGTTGATTGCTTACAGTCAAATTTTGATTTTAATAAAACTTTGTATATACCTATTATACCTTACATAAGTGATACATAGACGAATTTAGAAAATATTAGGGACAAATAAACTCTTTTAAAAGGTAAAATTATCCCATGTATGTAAAACAGTTCCTAGCTTTTTTCGTTATATCTCAAAAATTATTCGAGATATTAAATAATGTCTAATACAAAAGTTTTATAATGAAATTATTACCTCTATTTATCTATGTCAACAATATTTTCAAAAATAATTTTTACAAAATTTATATTTTCCAAATTATTTTTTAAAAATATTGTTAGCACATAGGCAAATTGAAGTAATTTTATTATAAAACTTTTATATTAGATATTTTTTAATATTTCAAATAGTTTTTAAGATATACTTAACGAAAAAAGCTGAAAACTTTTTACGTATAATATAAGGGATGATTTTATCCTTAAAATCATTTATTTATCGCAATTGATATTTTCTAAATTTATATATAAGCTATAAAGAGTTTCATTAAAATTTGAATTTGACACTTCACGGGAGTCCCTTATTATATTATATGTGACTCGAGAACATGAATACAGATGAATATATCGCAAAAGAGGATTGTTTTCGTGTGTAAAACTGATTTCATGAACCCCGTGGCAAGCGATATTCGCAAAAGCTTTCGCGCGCTAAGAAGCAGAAATGATACTTCTTATTGTGAAAACGGATGTCCTCATAAGAACGGGATATCAATTGCACGCGAGTCAATTGTGCAAAAGCCAATCACAGTGCTGGAAAAAAAAGTAAAAAAAGCTTCTCCTACGCAGAAATCGCTGTGATTGGCAGCGGGCAATTGCAACAGTGCGCAAGTGAACCACTCTCGTAAGAATGAGAGAGGGAGGGGGGGGGAGGGCACGTGGAGATAAATCTTCACGATGAGAAAGTAATCCCGAGGATATAATTGATGATGATAAGATTCTATTATAAATTCGCAGTCATCACCGAGAAAACACGAGCACATATGATTGACAACGTAATTGGCGCGTTGTTCTTCATCTTTTTCTAATTTTTGTAGCGTACCAAGGATGGACTACATGTCTTTGTTCCTCCGACAACTGTGATCAGATGATAATAAAATTGAGAGTAATTGCGGCGGCAGCGTTGATTTAATATAAGTTGAAATTTTGTAATATGTGGATTATTTTACGTTGAAGATTGTTCGAAGCTGAGTCGAAATGTACGTATTATACGTGATAAGCGACGAAGAGAATTACAATTCATTGAATTATTGAAGAAACTTGCGCTCTGTCTCCCGCGCTAACTCCTAAGCCTTTTAGGGCCGATTGTTCCACCTTTTGGTAAAGTTTACCTGTTAGGTAAGTAGCAAGATTATCCAATCACGTTCGCGGATTGCCAGATTTACCTAACAGGTAAACTTTACCAAAAGATGGAACAATCGGCTCTTATACATTGTTGATATACATACTTCTAATTCTTATAACTAGGAAAAGATGAATAGTTGAATAAAAATTAAAATTGGACTACATTGGTGGAAACGGGCATTAATCTGTTTTCTTTTTTCTTTATTTTTTTCCTTTGAAAATAGTACATTATAATGGACTATGTTTACATTATAACGAACTACTTTTGAATGACATGACGATATTAGCCGCGTGGATAAAGATACACACTATGATAAAACATCATATAGATACTGTTCATCGTAAATACCGTTCGCGGATCATTGTGTCGGAAACGACAAAATGAGACGAGACGAAGCGAGGCGCCGTGCTGCTTGTGCGTGACATGCGCAATATCATTGCAAGTGCAAGGTTACGTGCAACGTAATGTATGTGTATCTGACTGATTATTTCCTGCTGGTAAATGGCCTCGATTTGCTCTGTCTCGCGTATCTTCGAATTTGTCGGAGTTGTTGCCGCGTAGTGAGACTTGAATTGAACGTGCGATTTAACTACCAAATCGCGTTTCCGATTCCGTGGATCGATAAACAAAATTAAGAGCTGTTCGTTCGAAACGTGGCTCTTGAGTCTACTGTTCACTTTCATCGTATCCCGCTTTCTTCGCACGAAATGAAACAGGCATGCGACTGAGTGAAATAGAGGAGAAAAAATGAAGATTGAAAAAAGAGAACGCGGACGAAACAATAGGAAAAGAGAAAGAAAGAAATCTTCTCTCATGCTTAATTAGATGAAGTAGCTCAGGCGAGTATCCATTACGATTTAAGTGATAACGCTTATCTACGGATATAGGATGGAAAATACGCGTTATCACTGTTGTCCTTTTTTTATTCGCGAATCCGGGATATTATTTGCGTTTGTCTTCGCAAAAACTCGAAAACGTGAAAATGGGAAAAGGATAAGGCTGACGGTCCTCTCGCAAGTGCGTAAGTTGGACGATTTGGTCGACGATGCCACTATGAGATTTCTAGTACCTATCCAAACGTATCGCGAAAGTTGATCAGAATCAGAACTGGTTAACGGAAAGTTGATCAGAATAACGAGCGTTCGGTGAAAGAAGGCAGTGCTCGTGCAACAAACAGTTCATTCGATAAATACAAGAGCAATGGTGCCAAACCTTCTTCGAGACCATGGCATACTTTCGAATAACTAATATTTTGGTGGCACGTCACAAATGCGAAGGTATAGTCGCAAAAAGTCGATTATTGCATCTTTGCCAGAGTTATGCCAAGAACATAAGAAACATAAGGTAAATCGGGGGAAGATGGCACAAGGGGGAAGATGCCATTTTATTTATATTTTTGTCATAGAACATATATTGACTATTCTGACTGCATAGAAATATGTAGTGGAAGTATGTAGACAATGACACAATTACCAAAATGTTTATGCCAATTGACATTGGAAAATATTTAACAAAGTACGAGAAGGTTGATCATGAAATATGCTCTTTATAATATTTGGTACGCTAATAGCTAAAGTTTGTGCTTCGATGCTTACCGCAAAACCGAACAAATGATATATGGTTTTGATCAGTGTTTTCTGGTAGTCATGTGGCTGATATAGATTATAACTTGTAATATTCTTATACGCGTAAAAGTTGCAATTGAATATTCCTCACACTTGGGGATAAGATGACAATAAATACAAAACACAGTTTTTCCTGCTTGAAACCGTTATTAAAACGATTTTATGAATTTAAATTTTGAATGGTTTCATATTTTCTCAATTTATGTTATATTATACTTTTATACGTTTTTACAGCTTATACTCTTGATTATGGACTGTATATAAGCAAAATGTGCAAGTTTATATTGCATTGCATTATTTTAAAAGTTAGTGATATTCTTTCCCTATAGAGGAGGTATCTTATCTATATGCAGAGTGGGGTAATAACTTTGTCCACCCTGAATATCTCCGTTATTTTTAGAGATATGAAAATATTGTAATTACAAAAGTTGTACGGTATCAAGAGAACCATAATATATGCTGGTAATAATTTTTCTAGGTGGAGGCGCTTCGAAGATTTCAAGGTCACCTCCATTTTTTTAAACAGCATGCTGTACTTTTTTAATCTTAGTGTAATAGCGGGTGTTTAGACGGTTTCAATGACCTATAATGAAAGGTCATTCGTCATTAAATAAAGAAGTAAAATAATGATCTTTACGTCACAAGACGTGCTCGAAGTAATGTTCGTTTACATCAATGCAACACTGCAATCATTGAATTCCTGAAGCACGTACTTAACATTTCCGGATTGATTGTCACACATGCTGCAATAATTCGTTGCTTCATATTTTCCGGTGTAATCGGCATTTCCTGGTATACAATAATCTTTTTAAAAAAGGTAAAAAAAGGCGCTAAGAATATATGTGTTTCTCGAATAAAACTAAGTGCCCAACCTAAATAATATAATAGTAGTTTTTAATTATTCTTCAAGGATATTCATAAGGAATTGAAGGTCTTCTTATTCCAACCTAAGTAATGACAACTTTAATTCTCTGTTAAAAATTACTCCTCGAAAGAAACTATAATGTACTAAATGCAAAATTAAAACCTAGGTGCTATAGTCTTAACTAATCAAGGTAAATTCTATCAAATTAAAAAGTAAAATCCAAATGGTACTATCTTTGTTATTTAATTAACTCTAATGATATGTATCATTCGTATAAAAGATTTGATATCGAAAAAACTGGCACCAAATTAAATTCCACAAAATTTTATGTAATATTCGTAAAAAAGATTTGATATCAACAATTGGCGCCAAATTAAATTCCTTATCAAATTAAATAAATAATATTAACTTTAATGATATGTATCATTCGTATAAAAGATTTGATATCAACAACTGGCGCCAAGTTAAATCCCATATCAAATTAAGTAAAGAATACAATCGATAATTGCATTACCTTGTCCATTCAAATGTTACTACAAAAAGTTAAAGAAGTAAACACTCCTTCTACGTCTTGTATTGGCGCTTCCATGATTTAAATTTGCTCAGCTAACAATGGCTGCAGTGAAGGCAACTCTGACTGCAAAAATGTTGCCAACATATTCAAAAGAAAAAACTCTACAATGCACAAGCTATTCGTATAACTGGTTTTTTAAATTTACGATAGGGAAACTTACTTTTGGGATGCCCCTCTTTTTTTTTCGTAGGTTAATTCAATAACATTAAGAAGTTATTCATGAATAAATGCTTAAGTGTGACGTCTTCCCCCTATTTATGAGAAAAGTCAGAGTTCCTTATGAGAAAAATCCTTACGAGAAAAATTTGAATTATTGCACCTTATGAGAAAAATCAGAGTTTATCACGCTTAAAAAAATTCTATTCTTTAGCGGTACTCTTTGATTCTATAGGATTTTCCTGTAATATATGATTTCAAGAAGATATTTTAAAATGTAGAGGAATATCGTATAGCTGTGAGATGCTAGATAAGCTAGATTTAAGGTTGCAATGCTCTTAGTGCTATAAGACTCTTTTAGTTAAAGGAATCTGTCTTATATATAATGACGTGCATCTCGGTAAAAAGTTTTTCATATATATAATAATTATATATGAATATGATTTACTGTTAACAACCAATTCAGATTTACTGTTAACAAAATAAAATATTAATTAGCATCACATTCCAAATTGAGAAAAAGCAGTTCTTTCAGAGACTCAAAAAATTGTATTAAAAAGGTTCATGTTTCAAAACACCTTCAATGCTATGCCATGAGC
Source organism: Mycetomoellerius zeteki (assembly GCF_001594055.1). NCBI lineage: Eukaryota > Metazoa > Arthropoda > Insecta > Hymenoptera > Formicidae > Mycetomoellerius > Mycetomoellerius zeteki. The sequence continues at coordinate 226,673 of NW_017257381.1, read as the reverse complement.
GCACAAATTCAGGACAGTTTCATTAATCAACTTTAAGCTTTTTCCATTTAAAATTGTTGTAGCTTCGATATTTTAACATTATGAATTTTATAAATCTCAGGAATATACCATTAACAGGTATCACAGTAAATTTGGGCCACCCTAGATATATAGAAATACATACATATAAACAGCATTAAATATAATTTTACAAATCAATAAATAAAATAAAATATAAATGGTCTTACCACTAAAAGATGGTCCTAATATTAGAGCTATTTCATGCCATTGATTATATTTTAAATCAGTTCTTTTATAAGTTACAAGCGCACCGCGTATCTCATAACATGGGTCGTCTCTCAACTTCAAATAATATATTTTCTTTTTCACTCGACCAAGTTTCCACTTTTGGAGGCATAGCACTTTGTCACAATTGTTCTTTTTCGTAAGTATGCGAATATCTTTATTGACAATTTTATCAAGTCTGAAGTTACAATGCAGAGAAGTAAAGCAAGGCATTAATATATGTATAAGCATAAATATATAAATGTATATGTATGTACATATATGTTAAATATTAGGACATTAATGTACTATGTACCTTGTGACGTGAAAATGTTTTATAAAATACACACGTATGCCAGCAATCCTTGTTGCTGTGCTCGTACTGCAAAAGCCGTCTTATTAGAAAAATCTAAACAATACTGCTAATTACCAAAATTATCTTTAAAAATGAGAAATTGAATAATAACATATAAAAATATTATCTCGATTTTCTTAAATCATATATTAAAATACTTTTATTTCATTATTAAAAGAGAGAAAACCAGCATAAAAAATGGGGAATTATTGAAACGGAATAATCTGGCACTAAAATGTTGTGCTCAGTCCCGCGAAGTAAGATATTAATCGTTAAAGTGAATTACTATTACAGGTTAGGAAATCTGTCACATCGACGGCATAGAGAATTACACAGATTCTCTACTGTAAAAAATTATGTAGAAAATGATTTGTGTTTCTAAAACAGATAATTTATGTTTACGAAACAGACACTTTGTGTAACCGCTATGACATCTTGCCAAATGCGTCGAATAAGCATGTTTAATTGAAATAGAAGGTGAGGAGTGTTTTCTGGATAATTAAGATGTATAAGATATGTATACAATATATATAATTTACTAACTTTCATTTATACAAAACTTACTCCGAAACTTAACTTCTTCGCAACACGCACTGCCGTCAGCCTTTTGCTTCTACAGAAAAAATATCAAATGTCCATCACATGATCAAAAAGTCGCTAAGCCATTGGCTATTATTGAAATTGAAGATTGGAAAAATAGACCGAGCTCTAATTTCAATCTGTAATTTCAATCTTTGCTTTCTTCGCTCTGAGTGGTCAAAATCCAATCTCCAATATGCAATCTCAATCTCCAATGCGTAGTCTGATACCGGCCTCACAGGGAGAGAGTGGCAAATTGCATCACGTGACCCGATCTTCTCTGATTGGACCCAGGCATCAAAGCTTCATGGAACCATGGTGGGGATTTTAGGCTAGACTATTGCAAAAGTCGCAGTGCCCTGTCGCAGTACGCTTGTGTTGCAATTTCTTCCTCAATTTTACAATTGGTAAGGTCTTTGTAAGTGTGATACATATTATTAATCTTGGAAGAGTAAATGTATACCTTCCTATATTGTACATATATACATGAAACAAAACTACGAATTTTTACATTTCAGATGGCTCTCTCTCTCTCTCTCTCTCTCTCTCTCTCTCTCTCTCTGAACACGATGCTTTCCAGATGTAATATTCCAAGATGCACAAATTCAAATAAAGAAGGATATTGCTGAATAATATTTAAACAAGATCCTGAATTGAGAAAAAAATGAATTGATGCTGTCGGAAATTCTAATTGGAAACCTCTGAAATCAAGCTGTACTGTGTGAGGTCAGTACCGAAGCGTGCATACAAATGTTATATTATAACTCCCGTTGATATTTACTCCCGTAAATACCAATGTAAAACCAATAAAAATAATATCAATGTTATAATTTCTCACTCAATATCAATATATTAAATTCAATATAATACGAGTGTATGTAACGGTTACGTAATTGCGTGAAAAATAGAAATATATTGATGTTATGTTAATGATAGTTGGTGGGACAGATATTTTTCTCTAACGTGTACCTCTTATCTTTTAGGTTCATTTCCATTCAGAATTATTCCGCATTGGTAATAAAAAAATTATAAGGAAAGATGCCATACCAAGTTTGTTTTGCAAATGTGATAAATCTGTAAAATTAGAAAGAAGAAAAAATTGAAATAAGTTATTCGTAATAAAAGTTGTTGCGTAAAAACTGCCTGTGGACATAAAAATGTTAAAGGAATTATCTAACTAAACAGTATCTGCAAAAGAAGGCAATATCAACAGCATGTGCAATACGAGTGTGTGTGTGTGTGTGTGTGTGTGTGTGTGTGTGTGACCTATGAAGTAATACAATAAGTATACATGAAGTAATACATGAAGTAATACAAATTAAATTACAAAATATTATACAAGAAAATGAAGTTTTAAAAGAAAGAGTTCATCTCGTTTACAGGATGATTTGACATATATAAAGTCTTTTACATTTTATATATAATGCATTAATTCTGTCACGAGTGCTAATTGCACAAGTGACAATTGGATCACGAACACGTGAAGAAAGATAAATGATTAAAAGGTAAACGACTGCCGAAACAAATTTATTAAATATAATTTTAAAAGAATTAATATAAAAGAAGACTTTGAGCGAGGATAAATTTATGAACTACAAGAAACGCGGACCCAAGTGACTGCGCGGGCGCTGTCCTCGACCGATGAGCGGAACGCTCAAGGATGACCCGAAAATTATGGAATATAAGCAACCGCGGAAGCGGTCATTGGTCAGAAATCAAAACGAGTCGGTCAGAAATTAAAACGAATCGGTCAGAAATTAAACTAATTACGTCGCGTTACTCTGCCCGTCTTATTGAATTGTAAAAGTACATATCGCGACGCGAATATCGTTAAGTGGATTTGTGCAGATTAAAGAAGACTACTTGTGATTAGTGAGAATAAATTAAATGTTATATTTTGTCTCTAAACTACAAAAGTGTGTATAGTTATTTTGTCTCCAAAGTTCTTGTGGATCCCGAACCGTGCCGTGATAGCGGCATAACATTTCCTTGATTATGATTAAGGGGGGAAACTCAGGTAAATAGCTAAAAATTCATCAATTTTCGGGAATTTGTGAAGAATTTATTGAATCAATCTTTTTGAAACTTTTAGTATACTTTATTATGTAATTACAGATTTGAAAACAATTTTTATTTTTATAATATGTATTTAAATATTAATGTTATGAGAATGTATGTCCAACCATTAAAAAAAGTGCTTCGCGCCGTAAAATGTAGGGACTGCTGTTCTTATCTGAAATAAAAAATTCAAAATGGAAACGTTAGTTAATGAATATACGCTCAACATGAATCTATTTTTAAGTTAAAAAAGGCAAAAATAAAAAATAGTGACATTCCAAAAAAGATGCGTTTTAAGATAAATAGTATTAAAAAAAATAATTGTTTATTTCAAAAACATTTATATAAAATATTTCGCAATAAGTTTAATTACAGTTTTTTCAGCATATTAACATCTTTGAAATATGCCTGATTGAGCATCGAAATTATTAGAATTTAATTTAATTCGCGAAATTACTACAGTGGTTTAATTGTGTTTAGTCCAGAAATATTTCGGTACACAGTTCGTTAGACTACAATTGTGGTATGTATGTCAAGTACATATATATCATATTTAGTGATTCAAGATTGAATTATTTAAAGCATTTTAAGATCTAGCTTTGACCGTATAGGGCTCTAATTTATCCGTTGTGTCTCTCACATACACGGTCTAAAAATGATATTATTATTTATATAAAAATAGTTTCATATTGTGAAGAAGATGATTATAAAATATGTGTACGCAAGGAGGAGTTCATTATTTAAAAATTGTTTTAGCTACATTCCACATCGCTCGAAAATTGTCGTTTCGAGAAAAATGCGTTTAAATTTTTCGATATAGAAAAATAACATTTTTTTTTAAACTTACAGCTGTTTTATGCTAATCTGCAATGCCAGGTCCGTACATCAATCCTTCTTCCTCAAAATGGAATAATAAAGCCGTCTGTTACTCTTTTGGACCAGTTAGGAACTGACAGGAAGGGTGACGCGAATTTATACCTGCGAGTACCGTTCAGCATAGCGCGCCGCCGTCACTAATAGCTGTATAGCTGCCTAAAATTTTCGAATTCAGTTCTATGACTTTGGCATTTTATTCTATATGTTACATATTATTAATTTATGAAAAAAATTTCGATTTTTTTCAACCTTCTACATGAGTTTCTCCCCTTAATTTTGCATATATTTCCAATCGTATAAATTCTGTAAGACGTCTTATTCTAAGAGATAACAAAGTTTTTAATATTATTTCTGATCATGACGTGCTACTTATATAGAATTTATTGATGATTATAGCTACTCAAGATTTCAGAAGTGAAACTTTGTATATGTATATGATTTTAATATTAAAGCGGTTTGATAATAAAAATAAAATTTTGTAGCAAAATAATTGTTTTTTTTAATCGTAAGAAACATGAAAGATTAATTACAAATATCATGAAATATATAAATATAAGTCATTGATAATAAAGATGTATAAATATTTATTCAACATAAATTTTTAAGATTTATGTATTAGATAATATTTATTATAAATTGTCACATCTGTAACAAGAAAATGACTTTTGCAGTCGTCTAACGTAAATGGCATATCCACTATGGCTCCATGAAGCTTTGATGCCTGGGTCCAATCAGAAGAGACCGGGTCACGTGATGCAATTTGCCACTCTCCCTGTGGGGCTCTTTAATCTGGATGAAAATAATGATATAAATCGGATTGAAAAATATGTGCACATATTCCATATCTAAGCATCAAGTACACTTATAGATATGATTGTTATCTTATTCTAATTCTAAAAATCTATATTCTTCCCCAATATATGCATTTTTTTACATCAATTTGTTTAAACAAAATAATTTTTTATTACACAAGCGAGTTCCTTCTTGTAAAGGATACGCTGTAGCGTCTCTTTTGTGACATGATATTACCCCCTTCATTATAATATAAAAAAAATGTTTTATTAATGTACTACAAAAATATACTTGGTTTGTGTGAACGGATATACCGCCAGGCGCGAATCGCAATTGGTTTCGCGGTGCGGTGTACCGGCGAGCGTTTTCCCCGATGCAATGGAAAAAATGTAAAGTATTTGTGCGGCGTTCGACGGCCGAGAATACTCGACGAAAGCGGAGAAAATCTCCATCCCTGGCTACTGTCCGGGCCGATGCAGTTAGCTGCCACTGACTGTCGAGAAAATTCTGGACTGGACGAAGCCAGAGTATTCTCTATCCCCTGTCTTTGTTGGTGCAGCAGGTGTGAGTTAGCAGAGACTGGCTGGCGGCCGAGAACGCTCGGCGGGGCAGAGTACGCTCTACCCTGGGATTTCCGTCGGTGCAGCCATGGTATAATGGCTCCTGCACACAGAACGCGGCAACGCTTACCACGCGGCGGAAGTTGTCACATTAACCAATAATTCTATGTTCTTAAGTCAGTCTCACCTTGCAAAGCTTCTAGAAATGATGTAATACTACTTCTGCCGCGCGGCAAAAGTTGGATTGAGTTCAACTTTTGTCGCGCGGTGAAAATTATATATCTATTACTTCCGAGCAAGCGAGACGTTGATTGCGCCAACTTCCGCCGCGCGGCAAGTGTTGCGTTCTGTGTGCAGGAGCCATAAGAATATAAGGTATTTCATTGCGCATAACGACTACGTTTACACCGTGCATTTAGGCCGCGGCCTATACAATAGATGTCTTTGTTTATCCTATATATTAAACAAAGACACCTATCGTATAGGTCGCGGACTAAGCGGACGGTGTAAACGTAGCCATTGGCCGACAGATTAAATTAGGACCAATCAAATGTTCGTCCTGAATCAGAACAATCAATCAAATGCTTGTCCTAAATTTAGGACAACGCTTTGATTGGTCAAAGAGCAGCCTCCATGTTGAAGACGACTGCGCATCCTTGGGAATGAAATACCTTCAAAGACATAGAGAATGGACTGTGCGATCCGTATCTAAGTAGTATTCAAATGTGGTCGATAATAATGAGAGAGAGAGGGATTGTGGAAGATGGCCAATCTCCTTCTCATTCTCTCTCCCATTACACCGTTGAATGGAAAGAGATAGAGATGGCCGTCTTCCACGGTTCCTCTCTCTTACTTTTATCGATCATTTTGACACACGGATCGCGCAGTGTTATATTCTTATACTAACTTATATTCTTAACTTATATTCTTATACTATGAGTGCAGCGAGGTATAGGAGAGTTGGTTGTCCGCTATCGAGAACGTTCGATAGTGGCAGAGCACTTTCTACCATTTTTTTGTGTTATTAGGCCGGCTAGGGTTCGGTGCTTGTAGAAGTGAATCAGGAGAAGGAATGGAATAGCCATTGTGATTGTAAATTCGCGGCTTACAAGCGAATTGTTGCTCCCGCTCGTATTGTTCGGACAGCGCTCGGCCATTCTCGCCGATTGGCATCAAGAGCGGGAATGACGTCGATCGGCGGTATTCGGCCGCGCTCGGAATGCTTCTGCGACAGCGGCGATCGTCTGTCACCTATAATTTTATGCTTTGTCTTAAAAAAAACTGCACAGTGCCCTCATCGCTGCCATCAGTCAAAAGCTGATGTAGCGGCATCTAGTTATTCTGCCGGGAACGATGTATTATATTTTAGGATGCATCCAAAGAGGTTGTACGAATATATGGCTACGTTTACATCGTACGACTGATAACGACCTGATCTATATCGTGACCCAAAATAGGTCTAGTCACCAACTGTTTACACCGAAAGGGACTTAAAAATTGATTGGGTCACATTTAGTCCACGCTGGTCCGAATTAGAGCCATCTATCGTATTTTGTACAGATTATTTCCATATACAGCATTGTACTCGCCAGAACGTATACATAGCGCTATATTGAGTCGGAATGACAGATATTTTAACCTCTAAAATTTCGAACTTTAATGCTTAATATCTCGGTTCGAGGCCTACCGCCGCATTTTTGCCAGATTCTTTCATTTTAAGTGAAAACGCGTCAAATGAGCCCAATTTCATCAAAATCGGAGATGAGGCCCGTATTCTAAATAATTACCATTATTTGTATTATTTTGATTAGCAAAGGCATTGGTACTTACGAACTTGAATCACTGCATGAACTTTTTTCCATCTTTTTTTTTAATATTTATGTTCTTTGCACAAATCAATTAGTCTTTTCACAGTCTAGAAGTAAATAACACACCGGTTTAACCTAATTATTCAACAAAACAGTAGTGTCTTACCGAGCAAATGGCTACGAAGCTTTTAGGTCGGGTCAGTCGCGCGTTTACACCGAGAAAGTAGACGACCTATTTTAGGTGAGGGCGCTAAAAAATCCGGCCTGACCTACAACAGGTCGGGTCAGGTATAGTAATGTTTACAGCGTGCGGCCTAAATAATGTGACCTAAATTAGGTCGAATTTAAGGCCGCGGACTAAACGTACGGTGTAAACGTAGCCTATATAGGCAAGAGTAGGCAAGGTCCCTGTAATTGGAAATGTTAAGCTGGAAACACAACAGGCACAGGCAATAAGAACAAGCAACAGGGAATAACGAGCCGTCCAATCAGAGCTCTGGGATATAATATCTTAGAACTTGGGGACGACTCCTTATTTCCTATTGCCTGTTCTTATTGCCTGTATCTATTTTGTTTTCAGCAGGCAGTAGAAAGAGAAAGAATATGAGATGGGCATCTTTATCTTTATGTTACCTAATATGTTGTGCGCGCATCGAACTTTGAAAGCTGAGTGAGGTGGTATCGATATACATTGTCTCAGAACAAATGTTTGTTTTTAAAATGACGTATTCTTGACATAATTCTAAGACAAAATTGTCTTTGCCAAAATTCTATGCGTAACTTAGTTTTTGAAATATAAACGAAAATAGTGAGTGAATTACGGTTCGCGTACAGAAGGTAGACAGGGCGCAAGACACCATCCAACGCGGGCGCTCAGTTTCGATCAGTTGCTTGCTACGCGTGAAACGCGTGACACGATGATACGCGCACGTACACGTATTCCCCCCTTCTCTCTCTCTCTCTCTCACACACACACACACACACACACACGCACACGCACACGCACACACACACACACACACACACACACACACAGAGTCTAGAATTGACGAAGCTATCAAGAAGGTGAATGAGGACATACATGGGATCTTGCAATGGGTTGCAGATATCAACTTGACAATGAACCCGAAAAAAACAACTGCTATGATATTAGAGACTTCGAGATATATTAATAATTTATCTTACGACGGACTTCCTGCTATGGTTGGTGATGCACAAATACCTTTCAGTGAGACTGTGAAGTATCTGGGATTAATCATATCTGGAACACTTGCATGGAATGAACAGGTGATTGGGATAATCTCGAGAATTAATGCATTCCTGTACCAGCTTAAATTTCGCAAGCCTCATTCCTCGGACGCTACGTATTAGACTGATAACTGCGCTCATCTTTCCTGTCCTGGATTATTGTTGCACAGCGATGACAGATTTAAATGGCAAACTAGACCTTAAACTTCAAAGAGCTCTTAATTCAAAGTGCGTTAGGTATATTTTCCCAGTAAGGTGGGATGGGCATGTGACACCGTATTTGCGTGATCTGCGATGGCTCAGGGTCGGGGAGTAGCGTATATACTTTGTAGGATGTCTCACTTATGTTACTTTGATATTGTGCAGGCTTGGACCTTTTTACCTGGAATTTAATTTAAAAAAAAATGAGTCAACGTGCTTAACTAGAACTCCCAGCGACCATTTATTGCCTCCAAAATGTCGAACTGAGTTTTTTAAGTGTTCATTGTAGCTATGCTGCTGATTTTTGGAATAGCAATTTGCGCCGTACTATTTGGTATTGTATTGCTATTGATTATTGTTATGCATTTTTGATATTAGCGCTTAAGAGGATTTATTCTGGAGCGCTTTATAAATGACGAATTTAATCTAATCTAATCTAATCTCTTTCTCTCTCTCCTAAATGGAGCACTGTGAGACATTTCAAAAATCCGTAAGTGATAAAATGGAGAACAAAAACGTGTTCCTTTTGCTTCAATTAATATTCAATTAATAGTTCATTTATATATAATCTATTTAAAATATTGATATAATATTAAATATTGATATAATTATAAAATATAAACATAAATATAACTTAAACATTCCTTTATAAAAAAGAATAAAGCAATTTAAGTTTCATTTGGTAACTTTTGCACATAAAATTTGTTAGCTCAGGTGAAGCAAAGACAGATTTACATTAAAATGGTGCAATACCTGCTGCTCGGAAAACGTCGAATTAGGCAAGATAGCCATGATAATTTCAATATTAACCGAATATAATTCAGGTTTTGATAATAAAAGGAATTTATTTAAAATCTCGTTCTTTTTTAAATAAGAAATTTTTCCATTACCATCATTGTCAAAGTTCTTGATAATTTTTCCTATTCCGTAAGTAGAATTTGATCTTTTTTTTTCAAGGAATGCTACCTTTGGTGGTTATGTTGTCGGAAACAGGTTTGTGTGTGCGTGTGGTAATTCCAACTACATGGCACCCTGATGAGGATGGTTTAACTAGTGCGAACACGAGATCCTCGTTTGAGTTATTTGGATTCGAGACCTGAAAAGGACTCGGCAGCGGAGGATGTTAGCCGCTAGTTGACGTTTCGCTGACGATGGCCGAACCTCCTCCTCTGACTCCTAGTATGCAACCGTTGGTGAGGCTGTGATTGTTAGAAGGCAGCGGGCGTTGATATTGTGTACGCGGCTGACGTAGTTGGTTGTATGGCCTTAGTAGAAAGACGTTTTGGCGAATTCGGCGGTGTTAAAAGTACCAACACCTCGAAGCTGAATGTTGAAGATACTGGCCGATGCAGATGTGCGTTCCTGGGTATCAAGAATATCCGCGGTTGTCTCGTGAGCCTCGGAGGTTGGAAAGGCTGCAACTTCCACGGATGCTCCTGGGACGATTTTTCTTTTGATCGTAGGTGACCGGCTATGACTGTCGTGCTGCAATGCGGGACGAATACCTTATGAGAAACGAGGATCTCTGATCGGATGGAGCCGGGTATCTCAATGAATTTGAGGACCGCTGGCTGGCTACAGCCGGGTACCTCGAGGAGTTCGAGGACCGCTGGCTAGCAACGGTCGGATTTCTCGACAAGTTTGAGAATCGCTGGCCGGATCGAGTCGGGTACCTCACGGGGAGTGAGGACCGCTGGCTGATCGTGACCGGGTGCCGCGTTGGAAGCGTGGACCAGTAGTCTCCGTGGTCGTCGATCAAGTCCTGTCAACACCGGAGGGTTGCTGACTTCTGATCGGGATGCCTCCCTGCTGGTGTCCGCTGTTGGCCATGCGTCGTCTCTTGGTCGTCGACCGGGTTTCGCTGGAGATGATCCTCAAAGTTTCGAGGTATTATCTATGTCTATGTGCTCATAAAAGCGATCCTTGCGGGTGGGTCGAACCCAAGGCTGGATGTTCGGGTCGTCTGCGAGCCTTTTTATATACCCGCTTCGCGAGATTTTAAATGCAAGTTCGCGCTCGTCGCCCTCTGGGGGCGCGGCGTGAAGTTCCGCCGGCTAGCGCGAAGCTCCGCGACTTGTGGCGCGAGCCGTTTGCTCATCTGCCACACTACCATTACAAAGTCTTTCTGTTTCGAACCATGATGCTTAAAACATAAATTTTCTATATAAATATTTATTTTAACACTAAAATTTAATTCACAATGTTAAAAAAACTCTTAAAGTTAGTCGAACATAAAGTTAAAACTGTCACTGTAAAACAGCCTTTAAAATGTCTCATAGTGTCCCGGAAATAAATGGCTGCATTCTGTTTCACGCATGATGTGTATAGTGCATCATTTATTAACATTCAGTGAATAACATATATCAAGGTCAAGATCATTGGGAAGGGGTCCCCTGATCTGGAGAATTATCTTACAAATATCTGGATAAATCAAATATGGGAAGGGAAACAGTATTTACGTAAACAGTAATAGCTACTACAGGAGAGTAAAGCATTACTTAATTAAAGCAGCAACCGATAAAAATTAAGAAAAATAGGACGTGTGAAAATAATGCGGAAATTGAATATCATAAATCAAAAGCGCAATTAATTAACAGAGATCACAGCCTACTATCTCTGTTATCATCAGCATCAAATTCATGTTTTAAAAGTGTTCAATGTAAAATCATCTCAGAAAAGCTTATATAAGGAGTCGTAACAGTCGAATTCCAAATTATCCAGATAACTGTGCAATTATAGCTCAGAGTTAGCGTGTTAGATTACCATTCCATAGGTTTTAGGTTCAAGTTTCGTCGAAACCACATGCATAAGTATTCACATGCGTATAAATATTCAGCGTATATCTCAAATGGGATGAATTGTAAATATAAAATGAGGAAAAATATTATTTTTGATAAAAAATATTTTAAGAAGTATAATAGGAAATAAATAATTGGACTCTTTATAATTACATATAAAATTAATGAATTAAAAAGGGGCTAATATGGAGTCAGCGCTATAAGTAGTGCGCAAAAGTTTTATAAATATTTAATAGATGTTACAGAATTGGTATAAATTATGAGCGTTTTAGCTATTGTTTTTAGCCATCTTCAGCACAAAATTCGCAAAACATTAAAAAAAAAATCCTATCCTAATACATATATCTATTATCCGAACGGAAGTACATCTCCTTGATCTTAAAATTAAATGTCCATTATGAACGAGTCTAAAAATATTTAATTTTGGTAATTATTGATGAAAGTTGTATTAACGTCTCTACACTCTCACTTTAAGACGGTCATTGAGACATTATTCTATGACTATTAACGGTTTGTTGTAAAACAGTTTTATTACAAGTTTTAATGTGGTTAATAAGATATTAGAAATCAGTATAGGTTCCCCACTTAGTTGATATAAACAGTTCAACGACGTTACTGCCTGCACTTTTAAGTTAAGCGGTACGGTTGTTAGAAAAGTTACAAAGTTTCTAAGAAAGTTGTATAAATATTTCTGTAACTGTTATGTCATTGATGTGTGTCTCTTGGGAAAAATATGAAGCGATGTCGTATAAAATTATCGTTAAGCAAATACCCTTGTGTCCAAATTTAATTACATATACTTTCCAAGTTAACTAGAAATTCTCAAAATTAAATAAATGAATAACAGATAATAAATTACAAATGGTTTTTTTTTTTTACTTACATGATATTCATTTGGACGAATTTTTTAGTCAACGCAACCGTTCAATCGCACGCACTCATGTAAAAGACATGATCGAAAGTTAAACTATATATAAACATTGGCAATAAATGATAGAGAGAGGGAAGCATCAAATCCTTGTAAATAAATTAGAATATAAAGAGAGATTCTGTGTCATTTTTAATATTGATTAATAAAAATCATTTATGATGTCAATCTTTTATGTAAAAATTATTCTTCGTCTAAAATCTTTACATTGTCCCAATCAAATTCACGCGGAAATAACGATAGGATATAAAACCGGACTGGAGTTTCGTTTCGAGGCTCATTCGCTCATATTGCTCTCAGTCCAAACTCACGCAAGGATCTTACGTTCAATCGTCGATTTATTGATTAGTAACGCGGAAAGTATTTGAATAAATATAGACAGAAGCGTGATGAAAATTTCTTTAATACATCTCAATTAATCCTTTAATAAAAGAAAAGGGTGTTTAAAATATTATTGATCCGATCTCTTGACGTCCTCGCGGATCCCGAACCCTGTTGTGCTCTTGGCACAACAGACTAATAAATCGCTTTTCATTATCACTTTCTAGCTTGGTTAACATATACCAGCATATGCTTTCGTTTACTATGCTCCGTTAGCGCTTCTTGCACTTTTTCTTTTTTTTAGGTGGGAAAAATCTTATTCCTCTCCAAGGAACGATGATTCCCAAGAGAAACCATCCCATCATGGAGGGGAAGACATCTCCGGGTTCGACCTAACCCCGGGAGTAATGTGGGATTCGGTTCGTTTTATGTTCCTCGAAACAAAACGTCATAACCGCCGCTTATCCACTAAAAAACCTCATCGATATTATGGGGAGGGGACCCGGAATCACCAGCGGTATACATCCGGCCCTTCCCTGACTTACAGCATCACTGTCCGCGGCCGATGTTTACCGCCTTTACCGCGGGGATGTCGGAACCCCGCAGTTTGGACGAATTTGGTTGAGAGGGGGAGGGGGGTGAGGGATATGGTTCTCCCAGGTCCGAATTCGTTTGTTGTCATGGCGCATCAGGCTCTTCACCCTTGTGAGGGAGGAGGGGGTAGAGCCAACGCGCATTTCTCTCTAACTTACGGGGGAGATGGTGCCTAACCCCTCCTGCTCCTTTCGTCTATCTCCTTCTGCACCATTGTCGAGGCGCAAAAGGAGAAGACTACACTCCGATTTTCGTCCCTCGCGAGCATTTTAACGAGAGGGACAAGTCCATACCGATTATATTGGTTAGAGTATGGCACTCCTCCACCCAGGCGGGACATTCTGCCAAGGTGTACACCGTCGTGTCCTCTCCGGCGTCACAATGGTGACACCGGAGTATCTCCTTTCCCTATCCGGTCTAGGAACTCTCTGAAACACCAGTATCCAAGGAACATCTACACCAGATGGAAGAACAGTCCGACTCGGAATCTGTCCACCCACTTCTTCAGGTAGGGCATGGACCATATGGGTTCACCCCAGTGAAGGAGGAGTTCAGGTTGAAAAGAATCTTTTCCCACTCCCGAATGTTTCTTTCCTTTTCTCGCTTCCTCAGTATGTAGCACTTCTTGCACCTAGAGTTCCTAGTTGTACCAGTACGCTAGCTCACTCTGGCGCTAAAACGTTCAACAGTACATTCTTTTGGCTGGACGATGAACATGAATATAATAATAACGACGACGTATCTTAAAAATTGTCACATCGGGACTTTGCGTCTCAATATCTCCGCTCATAGGGCACATAGAAAAAAAGTAAACTTTTATTACACAATTCAACACTTTTATTACATAATTCAAGGAAGCTATCGATTGAACGTATGTAGAACTTGATCGATTGATTCAGCCGTTATTGAGATTCAATAATCTCGATCTCTCGCAACTTGCTGTCTCGCGTAAAGGAATACGGTAATATCGCCGCGCTTGTCTTAGCGTCTAGATACTACCGTGTCTCTTGATTACATGAAAAAGTGTATATGAAATGACTTTTTGCAAACATTGATCTCGTGCAGCAAAATATTTGTTATGTTACTGTTGGAAGTTTATTTTGCTCTTGAACTATATGTACTTGTAGATCTTTTATAGTTCTATATCAGCAAAGAAAATATTTACAAAATAAACGTTCTGTTGAACGCGATCAATGATGAATCCAAAAGCGAAAGATGTCTTGTCGGCTTATTTACTCACAGAAGCTTCTTTGGCTTGCGAACTTATCACCAATCTTCGAAAATGACGTGTCATGAGCCACGAACGCGAGCGATAATGAGCCATCCTGGTCCCACGGCGCGTAGAGGCTTTCCAAGCCATGGCGAGTCCTGCCGAGCCATGCTGATCACGTTAATACGTAATGCAATCGCGTTGTCATATGGCAGCGTCTTCTTTTGTTTCTGCTCCTAGTTAAATAGGTAAGACTAAGGCAATGCTTTAGGAAAGCGTCAGATACGTTAACCGCATCAACTATTCTCGCGAAATCAAACTCGAATTCTGTGACTCGCCCATCGAGTTAATTAATAAAGTGACCTTGACTAACAACCTATCGTGGACGGAGCATGTCTCTGTACAGTTTCCAATAGGGTTAACGAGATTCTCTGGAGGTTTAAGCACTACAGGAACAGTGTCTCTAGGCCGCTGTGAATCCAACTCATGTCCTCCCTCATCTTCCCTAATTTTGACTACTGTGCCGCGATTTTCTCGGATTTAACTAGTCAGCAAAGACTTCGACTGAGGGGACTAATGAACGCTTGGATGTGATTTATCTTTGATTTGTGTAGGAACGACCATGTTTCTCATCTTTACGATTCACTTGACTGGCTCTCCACCGATGACCGCAGGACCTTCCTTTCGTGCTATCTCATCTACTCGGTTATACGCTCCGGTATCTCTCCCTACATTGCTTCCCACATCTGTCTCTTTTCCAACCCGCGCAGACACTCGAGTTCCTCTGCTCCCGACCTTGCTGTTCCTTTCTGCAGGACCTCTACTTCAGCGTTCCTTCCTTAGTGCTGGAGCGTTGATGTGGAATGCCCTGCTTCCTGTCATCAGGACATTGTCGTCGTTGCGCGAATTCAGGTGTGGACTTTTCCGCTACCTGCAACAGCGTAGCGTAGACTAGCCTCTCGAAATATTTTAATTCTTGATAATTCTTTGATACTTTAATTCTTTATAATTCTTCATAATTCTTTATAATTTTTTATATAATTCTTCACAATTCTTACGAACTTTCTCCCCACATGTAAATATGCAAACTGTACTCGATTTCCGCATCTGCTGGTCATACCTTTGCGCTGTTACTCTCTGAACGCTCAAATTTTCTCAATTATTTTTATCTAAACTGGTGATGTATCTACAACTCTTTCTCATTGTAACTTAATACGCGTGCAAATTATTAATAATTGATCTAGATCTACTACACATCTCTGTACTACACACTCTGCTCTATCCTGCTCTTAGAGAGCTTGCCCTAGAGTAGCAATAAATGCTGTATAACATATTGTTTGAACCTGTTGATTGACTATATGATAAAGAGATCCAAGAATCTATTTATCCTGCACATTTGTCATACGACAAAAACGTACAAATGAAATAGCACCTTTCGAAGCACAATTCGCGAGTCGCAAGAGTGGCGCGAGTCTCATCGTAGAAGATGAAGAAATAAAAAAGAAGAAGCAACAATATAAAGCTTGAAAAATTTGTTGATTGATTTACAGGTTCGCGGAACGCAGTCAAGCTGGCTGCCTCCGGCGGTAATCCCTCCTCTGCCATCGCCGCATCCGCACATCCTCCAGTGCTTTGGAGCTCCCGCAGGAAGCCAGGTAAGTTTGTCTAACACTTGCTTTCGACGATTTCCAGCGAATATGGTTCTATATCCAACAAAAGTATCGATGGGGATACATTTGTTCGACAATTATACGTCTGCGTGAGGTTCAACGGGAAATAAAAACGGATTAGAATTACGATTTGTGTTGATAAGTTGTTTCTTTTTGTATATTTGATACATATTTCTGTGTTTCATATAAATTAGATTTGCGATATAACAAAAAATGAGCGCTGCGCAATGCTCTTTCCAGCTGGCAGATTAATGGATAATTTCATTATACGGATTTTCCCAAATTTAAACGGCCAAACTCTACATAAAGAGCTACAAATTTTTGCTAATTAAGATATGAAATTAACAACAGATTGTTCAAAGAACTGTTATCTGACAGCTTGCGTTTTGTGTATCATGGTAAATGTGTATCAAAGGTGAGAAATATTATTATGAAATAGAAAATGTTGGTGCACAATGTTATTGTACAATTATTTGTACAATTATGCGTTTGTAGAAATATCAATAGATAAAATCTTATATTCACATATGTAATCCTAAAATCGATATTAACAAAAGAAGTAATAAGTCAGTTTTCGTACTCAGAAAAAAGTTTTGTTGATATGTGACTAATCTCAACTTTTTTGTTAGAATATATGACTAAACAAAAGTTTTGTTGCCCTTACCAAAAATTTGATTATTCTAACCAAATTTTTGGTTAGAACAACAAAAAGTTGAGGTTGGTCACATATCAATAAAATTTTTTTTTGGGTACGCGTTTAGTATTTTGAGTTGTGTTAACCCTGAGCTCGCCAACTTTAGATGATATGATTCGTTAATTTTAAATGCTTATAAGGGTTGGGTAGTGCTAAGTTAAAAAGATAAAAGTTAAGTTAAAAAGTTAATTAATTTTAACTTAACTTAGTTACATTTTAGACTCTTGACTTTTTAACTTAATTTATAATAATTACATTTTATCGGTAACTATTAACTTTTAATTTGACTTTTTTGAAGTCAATCCTCAGCCACAATGCGAGAGGATAATGTGTATATAATTTAGTAATTTTATATTTTATAATTGTTACTTGTGAACAAAAATAACCAGATTCTTTAATAAATATGCTGTGAGAAAGGAAAAATACGAAAAATTATGTAAAATAGACAAACTTTTTCTTTTTTCTTTTTTTTTTGGTTGTTCGTTCGGACCAAATTTAATTTTTAACTTTTCAATTACTTTTTTTTATTAACTTAACTTTTAATTCAATTAATTTTATTATGGATTAACTTGTATTTTAATTAAGTTAAATTTTCAAGGCTGTTAATTTTAACTTAACTTAAAAAATTTTAACTTAAGTTAAAAAAGAAAAAAAAAGGTAATTTACCCAACCCTGCTTATAATTCAAGTTATAGCCACAACATTTTGGTGTTAGAATTTTCGTCTCAAAATGATCTCAGGAATTTTGCCTTAAAGGGATGCTGGAGCGACAGGCGAATTTAATCGAGATCGATAGTGCAGACTTTCTTTAATTCCAAATTCGATAATAGTAATCTTTCATTCATTTCTTATACTTATTATATATCGTTGTGTCTCGCTCAAACGCACTCATCTGTCCTTATGTAACATATTGCAACGCCATCTCTTGGAAGACGGAACACCTACTACTAGACACAATTGTATTTGTTTACCATTCCAAATCTTCGATCAGCATTCGCGCGTAAACACGTCATTTGCAGATCGATATAAATCTTTCTTTTGAAGCTTTTAATCTTAGTTTCATAAACTCACAAAGAGAGTTTCACAACTGTCCGGAACCGATTTGATTTCCCATGAAATATGTTGTAAAACACGAAAATCTAAGAGAGAGAGGCACGTATTTTTTTATACGTGCGCTAACTCATGTTTAAGGGGTCGAACATCCCTTTGAAAAAAGGTATTTCTATTTCGAGCCGAATACCGTCGGAAGTATAAAAGATGGAAAAAAAGTTTTTTAAACAAAAGTTGTACGGTTTCAAGAGTACTTCAATGTTATGAAGAAAAAAAACTTTAAAAAAAGTTATAAAATTGCAACACTCCCAAATTTTGCGTCTATTTTAATCCTGTAAAAGGATTTTTGATTCCGTTCAATAAATTCGGAGATTTATGTTGATCTACAAATCCCGACAATTTGGCCACTCCAATTGATCTCACTGATATTGATGATGAGACATTTTGTGCTGTGGACTTATGTATCGATAACTTCTGAGACCAATCTCAACATTTTCATCATGTATATAAGGAAGCTTCTTCGTTATCCCGTTAAAATTAATTTTATATGATTTGAAAGAGAAAGTGTAAGAGTTAACACGTGTTAGTTGCATAAAAAAATAGTACTAGATTTACATTAAATTAACCGTGTATAAATATAATGATATTTTCGTATAAGTTTATTTCCTACATTTACATTTTAAATTTACAATAATAAATGCGTAAGAATTTATTAGTAGAAATCGAATTTGAGAATATGATACGTTTACATGTTTAATGTAACGTCAATAGTATTTGTTAATACAAAATGCATGTGATATCAGTACAAACTTACCTTTTTAAAAAAAGATTAAAAAAGACACTAAGGATATGCTTCTTGAATGGAATCTAAGTGATACGTATCTTTTTATCTTAACTAACCAAGTTAAATTCTATCGAATTAAAAACCCAAGTGTTACTATCATTGTTATTTATTCTTATCTTTTGAAAAAGAAATGTGTCCACTAAGCTATTGATATATTTCTTTAAACATCTAACTTTAATCATAATTGGCAGTCTCATAATTTAATTGATGTATTAAATCACATTAATTGCCATTAACAAATCCATCTAGCAATCCCATTACTTAATAATTGCTCGATTACTGATTCGAACTAAATAATTTTATATGATTTGAATAAGACAGAATACTTTTAGGAGTATATAAAAGTGTGAAAACGTTAGTAGAGAAAAATACCTTAAAGTACCCTTTGCAGACAATGTATGTTGAATTCGACGTCTTTTTATATAAACACAAATTTTCTATATAATTTTTGTTTTTGTAGTAGAAAATTTGTTTTTAAAGCAAAGAATTTATGTTTTAAAACAGATAATTTATGTTTTTAAAGCAAACAAATACCTAACCAAAACAAATTCTCTGCTGTAAAAACAATAATTGTATAGAAAATAATTTGTATTCTTAAAGCAGAAAATGTTTTACAGCAGAAAATTTGTGTAATTGAAGCAGTAAATACTTATTCTCTCTCACTTACGAGTTCTTCTATATGCCATCGATGTGACAGATTTTCTAACCTGAATAGTCATCAATTTTAACGATTAATACCTTAGTCCATGAAGCAGAGCGACATTTCTTTTGTCAGATTCGTTCATTTCGTGCAAAAACGTCGAATGAGCATAATTTTATTAACATCGAAGGTGAGGAGGCTAAACTTAACAATTACCTATTTATTATTATCGAGACACTTAAACGGACTTTACCGATCCTGTTGTTTTGAACCGATCGAGACATAACCATACAGATCGCAGCGCTCGCTGACCATGTGACCATGCATTGCTAGCGCCACATTTGCCAAATATCTTCACTCGTAGGGCATGTAGAGAAAAAATGAAAGCACGTATTGTACAATCGGAGTGTAAGCTGTCGATTAAGCGTACACACAGAACGGTTCAGCCGTTATTGAGATCTAGTAATCTCGGTCCTCCACAACTCGCGATCTCGCGTAAAGGAACCACGATAGTGTTGCTGCGCTTGGCTTAGCGCCGAGACACTACCGTGTCTCCTGATATATGTGTGTATATATATTTATAATATAAAATACTTTTTTTTCTCAAATATCTTGTTTTCGAGATTTCACTGGTCCAGGACTTTTTATTCATCTTATATAACGCAATTGAGAGTCAAGACCTTAATAACAATTAGTTTTAATAAAAAACCGATTTTTATAATAACAAATAAATTACCATAGACATGATTCGACGAAATGATAAAATCAGCCATTGCTTTTTTGTGTGTCCTAAAATTATATTTCCCGGATATGAGGATTATTTTAATTTATGATTCTTGGATTCAGTAAATGAAACTGAGTTTAAAAAGAAAGACAAAATTCAACCTCTGCGTGTGCTCCCTAAATCGCCTAAAATAAGTACACTGCTTTAAGTTTCGTTATCGTTTACTCCAGCTGCATCATAGATAAGTGACTAATTTGTTTCGACATGTAGAGTGGGGAAAAAGTGGTATGATTTTTTGTCTCTTCTCTAATATTTTTTAAATCGGCGTAAATTCTATAAAAAAAGTTAAAATGAAATCGCGTAATCGTAAAACTCATTTTCCGACATTTATCAATATTTTAAATAAATATATCATCTGTCTTGCCTCTTTTTCGAGCATAACAGATGAACGAGATTTGATATATAACGAGATTTAGTTGGTAGGCCGCTTCTTTAATTCTGTTTCTTTTTCTGATTTTTGTTCTCTGCGTTCTTTTCCCTTTCTGTCTGGTGACGTGTGCACGAGTACACACATTCGTATATGCTCATATATACAATAGTTATCGCTCGAATGTGACGATGCAAGCGTATTATATGTAATGAAGCAAGATAAAGAGGATATTTATCTTTCTAGACTGAGACTCTCTCTCTCTCTCTCTCTCTCTCTCTCTCTCTCTTGCACGTGAGTGAGTTACAAATATTGTGAGTGTAATTTTCGTTAGTGTCATGTTATATACAGTTCGCTTTTCTTTGAGATAAGTCGGAGACATCATCTGATCTCCTTGATTTTGGTTAATGTTCCCCGATAATTTGATTTGCTCCGAAAATAGAGACGTGTAAACTGACATTAGAAACTTTATTTCCCTCTCTTTCCACCTCTCTTTCTCTCCCTTCCTTCTCTCTTCCCCTTCTCTTCTCGTTTGGAACGTTACATCGTGCCGCATCGCACCACGACTCCACTGAACTCAAGTTGATTTTTAACAGTCGCAACTAAACTCGCGTGCGATGTGCTACGCGCGTCTTCGAAAGGCATCACGCTAATGTCTGGAAACCGAGAACGGCGGATTTATGCCATCGTGAAATACAAAAGAAGTCTTATCTACTGGAGGTATAATTTCCCCGGGAAGAAAAACATGTGTTTGAGCGCCAGATCGATAGAATGATAAATGTGCGATTTTTCGGCACAAAATCAGATGGTAGTCGAGATTTGACTCATGTAAGAACGCGTAATGTCGGTGTAATGTGCGATAGAAGGTATCGGTACGTGCACTGACAATTTCGAATCTCGCGAGATGCTGAACTCCGATCGCGTTGAATCACACAGCATCCGTGAAATTGTATGGTTGCAAGTTTCGCAACGGTTATAATTTTCCTTCAATCTACGCGTCTTCGGTGTGATTAGAAAAAGAATTTAGACGGCCCATAACGAATCGCGAAGTTATCTCCTAGTTTTTTCATGTCAGTCAATTAGTGTAAGGGCTTCAGCATAAAGAAGTCGTGAAACGTGAGTCGTAGTCGTAGGTCAACGCACAATGTTTTGGCCACGACTACAGCTACGACTTATGTTCCACGACTCAGTTACGGTTATCTTTGTGCTTAGGCCCTAACTTGCACCGAGAGATCAAAGCAACTGCGCGATCGACTGCCGCAGCGATGTGGAGCGAGCGAACTTGCCAGAATTTGAATTAGCTGATGAAAATTGTTCCTCGAGAACCTAAAGCTCAAATCACTATATCTTACACTCTGTTCTATAATTTGCTCCTCCGAAAAAGAGATCGCATATGGGAGACGTATTATTGTGCGGATTCCAGCCCGCCGGAAGTGACGACGAACGATGACTACCCCGCTGATGATGATGGTGACGATGGTGTGGTGATAGTAGTGGAGAGCGCATGGTATCATTACAATCGAGTGCAGTCGAGTGTTGCATTGTGCTTAAGCACGCACGCACTCACACATATACACGCGCACGTGCTGACCTAGAGGAAGCGAAAGGAGAGAAGGAAGGAGAGGATGTCGACTCGCCATCGGGCGACCGTAACCGCATCGTGCGGCGAGATACAGCGTCCTGTTCTCGGTTGACGGCCAATAGCTCTCTGAAAGTTTCGCCTTATCGACGATGGACCGGAATGGTTGATTTGATCGGTTACGCAAAGCAACGAGAGATCGTGCTTTGTGTGTGTTGTTTCCTCATTGGGGTAATTCCGCGGCACGGTCGCGACTATGCAGCTGAAGAAAGCGATGCTTAAGATATTTGATCAATGTAAGTTTCATGCTAATATAATAATAATTTTCCCCCTCGTTTAGCTAAAGAGTCACGCGCCGTTTTCTTGACGTTCTCAAGTCTTAAACATCTCCAAGTTATATATACACGTATGATGAACAGTGACGGTTTAGACCGATGATTAAACGCGTGCATTTTACATCCATTTATATGCGTAACACGAATGAGATGATGCGTGTGCGGCAGCGTGATTCCCTCCTCGTACGTAGCACGGCCCCCATTAAAGGCCCCCGGAACATAATAACATAATAACTGTAGGGCTCAGGTTGGATTAAATTATATGACATCACGGAAAACCTGCGACTTCACCGCGACAGATGTACATCGCATAACTCCATATCGTGATTATTAAGAGAAATTACGAATGCGCGAATGATTCGTGCTACATATTTTCAATTTAGAAACATTAGATTTGTCAGGGTGAAAATACATGGCATATTGAAAAAAATTGTATTAACTTGAAATATGCACCTATACAAGATGATTCAGAATAACCCCGTGTCCTTGCAAAGACGTGTTTCTGACTGAATTCTGAGACGATTTTTCCTCTACGAAAATTTTATCCGAAGCTTATTTTTTGAGTTATTAAAGGATAAAGTTACTATTTGGTGAACATAATTTTGGTATCAAAGATAATCAGACAAATATTTGTATCTCGAAACCAAATGGTTGCATGCATTTTGGTGAAAATAACAACTTTTGATTAAAATATGACAATTTCTTATTAATGTGTGAGCTAAATTCAGTTGTCATAATATACGAATACCTAAAACTTTAATAGCGCTGTCAATTTTAATTATACCACCTTGAACAAAAAGTTCCCGGAATTACCACCAGGTGATGCTCTGAGTCAGCTGATTTAAGTTCTGTTTTTTTGGTTAGGTTGCCACATCTATCATTGACATTTTCACTAAATTTTATCGCCATAGCTTGTATAAGTTACGTCGTCTTGAGTACATCTACCTCTGCACGGTTTTCGATTTTATACAGTTTTAAAAATGGAGTTGAATTTGCAACATCCGTGGTTTTTTGACTCGATCGAACAGAAAAAAATCGCAGGGAACCATATCGGGTGAATTCGATGGCTGTTGGATGGTATTTGTTTCGTTTTTGGTCAAAAATTCACGGATGCAAATTCAACTGCACTTTCTTATGTCAGATTGAGAAATTTCACTCCAAATTTGATGCAATGCCTCTTATAAGTCTGCTATAATTGTCGGCTGTCTTCGGTGATTTCTCAAATGACGTTCCATCATGTCCCATACATGCTCTATTGGATTTAAGTCCGGATTGGAGGATGTGGGAGTAACAAGATTTTTACAAAAAAACATCTGGTTACTCGATTATAGGATACGCGGCAAATACGCTTCATGGGACTTCAGCATTAGGATCTCTAATTCGTAACTTGCGTCAACCAATTTGGTCGTATCAAATTGTATCAGCTATTACGCGTTATTCTAGTTGAGACGATTTGATTGGTCTTTGTATTTCTATTGAAGGATCTTCCTATTCCGATCCAAATGATTAATTCTTATATGAAATTTTATATTGCAATTCATTCAAAGACATTTTCCTTTCCAACCAAAGTGGTAGTTACAAAAATTTATCATTCGTATCTGTAAAAGATTACCTTTTTAAAAAAAGATAAAAAAAGCGTTAAGCACATACGTGCTTCTCGAACAGAACCTAAGTGATATATATTTTTTTTTAATTCTAACTCACAAGTAGTAGCAGTTTTAATTCTCTGTCAAAAATTATTCCTCCTCGAAAAAAACTATTGTACAAAATTAAAAATTAAATCTTAACTAACCAAGTTAACCTTTCCGTATCACTTAAAGCTTGTAGAAAAAAAAATTTTATTAAATAATTGTTTCATATTTTTATCAGAAAATTTTTAAGCACATCGTGAAAATGTTAAATGAATTTAAAGAATTGTACCATTACATAATAACATTACAAACAAATAAAAATTGCTATACTAATAATATAAGAAATCGTACATACAATGAAAAAAAAAGTATTCGG
Organism: Mycetomoellerius zeteki; assembly: GCF_001594055.1. Taxonomy (NCBI): domain Eukaryota; kingdom Metazoa; phylum Arthropoda; class Insecta; order Hymenoptera; family Formicidae; genus Mycetomoellerius; species Mycetomoellerius zeteki. Next base: position 202,112 of record NW_017257381.1, on the reverse strand, counting down.
TAAAGTTTTACGCAATGTCATACACCATGCGTTTAACACTTAAAGTAAGTAGAAGAAAACACTTCTTATAAAATAACTGTTTTTCTGTAATATAAAAAACGGTTCAATGATGGAAAAACATTAATTAGGCGTAAAAATATCAAACAAAGTTAAACTATGTCATTATACAGCAACATGATTAAAAATTGTTAATAGTTATACACAGAATCATATGCATAACATCATATAAAAGTTTCTGCATATATAAAGGCTGATTCGATTCAAGTACAAAGGATTTGATACACAAGTAAGATGACATATTTGATGAACAAGTAAGATCTTTACCATTTCGAGACTATTTTATTACACAATATTTACAATTATGTCCAAAGTATTATAAGACTAGAAACGCATAGCTATATAATTTGAACATACCAATGGTATTTCTTACTATTGAATGATGTAGGACCTACAGTCTTATCTCTTAAAGTATATAAGAGAAAACACTCCTTAAACAACTGCGTTTCTGTATAATAAAAAAAAGACGTTTCACATCTTTAATAGTGAGATAACATTAAGCACATCATGAAAATAACTAAATTTAAACAACTGTATTATTACAACATTGCAAATAAATAAAAATTTCTGCATGTATAAAGACCGATTCAATTAATGTATGAAGGACTTGATATGTATGTAAGATTATATTTTTTAATCATTTCGAAATTTGTTACACATTATTTCGTTACACATGCATTGACAATTTATATCTAAAGTATTAAAATATTTGAAAAGTTATATGATATAATTATGTCATTTACCGTTAACGATTTGTAATTTGACCAAAGGTAACCGCTGTACACATGTTACCATCACGAGAGATCGACGCGTAATGACCGATACGGCGTACAGTTACGCACGTCTTATAAGTTAGCGGAACAAAATGAGCGGAATCGATTCTAACTAACATTTTTATTTGTTGCTCATTTGTTGCTAAAAAGTTGCCAAAGAAAAAAAATTTGTTGCTCTGTCGGTTTATTTAAAAAAACGATGTTTCGCTAAAGGAAGATTCAGTTAGCGGAACAATACCTACAACAAAGCCAATCTACGCAGAAATAACGTAGGAATTTGTTGCTAATTTGTTGCTAATTTGTTGCTGCCGAAATAACATTTTTTTTAATACTTTACATACTAAAAAAGTGTACATAACAACGAGAAGCCTCAACGTGCTGGCGGAACAAGAGTAAAGTATCAATAAAAGATTTGTTGCTCGCTTAAAATTGGTACTAGGATGTCGTCCGAATTTGTTGCTCTCAAAATATGCAATTTAGCAATTTGTTGCTTGCAAAATAAGTATAAATAATTACGAAAAACCTCAGCGTACTGGCGGAACAAGAGTAAAGTACTAGTAAAAGATTTGTTGCTCGCTTAAAATTGGTACTGCGACGTCGTCCGAATTAGTTGCTCTCGAAATAAACAATTTAGCAATTTGTTGCTTGCAAAATAAGTATAAATAACCACGTAAAACCTCAG
>NW_017257381.1:183639-200130 GCF_001594055.1 Mycetomoellerius zeteki | reverse complement strand
CAACAAATGAGCAACAAATAAAAATGTTAGTTAGAATCGATTCCGCTCATTTTGTTCCGCTAACTTATAAGACGTCAGTTACGCCAAAACATTGTGCGTTGACCTACGACTACGACTCACAATTCGCAACTCGATTACGACCATTATTGTGCTGAGGCCCTAACTCTCCTACTCAATATACATCGTACTTTTAAATTCCAAGCTGCGTTCTTCTATGTTGTTGTAAAAATATTTTAATTCTTTACTCTTCAATGTTCGTTCTGCTACTTCTTTCACTACCTTTAAGCTTGCTGTCTCTCGATACATAGCACATGCGGTTAATTAATTTTAACTAATTTTCTAGCTTTAATTTGTAATATACTATATTGCTTACTGCTTTCACTGCGTGATTCTGTCTAAATCATAATTCTATTCTTTGTCATTTTTAGCACAAAATTTACGTGCTTCACTGATTTGATCTATATCATTTATATTATACTTATTGTCTTACTACATATATTTTTATTATTCAAATGAAAACGTTACGTCTATTTTATTTCTCTGTTACATTTACGCTTGTAATCTCTTTATTTATTGTATTTTCAAATGTAACTGACGTCACGCAAATACTCGTAATTTTCTTATTTGATTGTAATTTTGAAATTTATTTGATATGTATCTTTTATGTAGCTTATCTGCTATTTTCTAAATATTAAAGTCTAGGTTTCTAGGCAGCATTATGCTGATATCTCACCTTTTGATTGTTTACCATAAATAATACCAGAATATATATAATTTGATTGTTTGCTTGCTACCATAATATTCTCTGTCTTTCTTGGTTTTCTTGTAAATTGTATGCACATCAATAAAGTTATCATTATTATTATTATTATCTTAAATATAAGATCTGACTATGAATACCGACCTTAGACATAAATTTCGTAACACCGAGTCAATCGCGGCGTCACGTCACGCCGCCGCGCCGCGCACCGCGCTATACATATGTGACCGTACAAGCGTGTCTCGCGAGAATCATTTAAATTTGCTGGGGCAGACAATTTTTAGCTGGAAGAAAGACATGTATACATAGACATATCGTGGAATTTTTTCGGGGGGAGAGGGTTTTCTATCAACCCAGGGATGTTCCTTCGGATGTACCATGCACCAACCAGAATGTGGACCAAAAAAAAAGGATTTTGCGATTGCACTGCAAAGAACGTCACTATACACCAATTTCGTTGTTGTGACATTTATAACAATTTTTAACGTTAATGAATTCCATTTGAATACTTTTACAGCTTTTAATATCTCCTCGTATCTCATTTTGAAAAGGAAAAATGTTATATTTCGTATATCATGTAACTTTTACTAACTTTTTAAAGAAAGCATGGGCAATACAACTACTACAAACAAAATATTTAATTCTTTAATATTGTTATTGTTATTATTATTACAAGCATTACATAACTTTTACATAAACGTTCTGTATAAGCAGAACAAGAATACTAAATAACGTAAAGTTCTCTCTCTCTCTTATTCTATGATACTTTTTCAAAATTAAATGATTATAAATTAATTACAAAAATAATTACAAAAATGATTATAAAAATATAGACCAGGCAGGTGCAAGAACTCACTGAGCAATTGTAGTACTGAATATATTAATTATAGCGTATATTCTGTTTTTCGAATCAAAAGTTTTACGAAAATTTTCCTTATGTACCTACAGCATATTCTGTTAAAGCTCGAACTAATGGAAGTATTAAAAATTATATGATCTTATAACGAGAAGAAAAAAATATTTTATGCGTTTACAACAAAAAATTTACATAAAGTCAGAAATAAAGTTATTTGTTTTTACAATTACGAATGAAAAAGAGGGATTTGATAAAGTACATCACTAATTGTCTAATTTAAAATGAAATGTTTTTTTTTTTTTTAATAAAGCAGTGAAAAATTACTGGTACCGACCGATGTGAGTGGATGTGTGCTATCGAAATATGCGTTAACGGGTCATTCCAAAATAAAATAATTAATAAAAAATTTCGGGGGGGTTTTGAACCTTCAAAATCACCCCACCCTAGATACGTCCATGCATGCACATATCGTTGAAACGATACATCTCACATACGCGCATTAATATGCAATGCGCCGTTCGGTGCGGTTCGCAGCAGCGCTAGCGCAGCTGTTTTTCTCGATATCACTTGTTCGACGATCCGCCGATACCTTTTTCAACGTAGACGCACTTCGACAAGCTATATGCGTACATACGCGTAGCTCAAAAGCGATCGTTGCGCCAATCGTAATCGCGCTTAAAATAAATCTGGCGATTGAGGAGAAGCAAGACACGGAAAATTCATGCGCGTTTAAATAAATGCGGAATTCCGCGAAAAAATAAACACACCCGTCTCGCTGACGATTTACACAATGCTAATATCACGATAAAGTTCTCAATTAATGATAAGTCTTATCGCGAACGCGAGCTACAATCTTTGAATTTTTAATGAAATTTCCATCACGCATTTAGCTCATTCTCGGTATCGCGCGTTTCTTTTATCGATGAAACTGTTTATTTATATATTTGACAGATAATTATATCAACAACTCTCATTATCCAAAAACTAAATAACAACAATGATTAATCCATCGATGACCAAATTTTATCGCATTATTACGTATACTCTCACTCGAAAATGAAAAAGAAATGAACAAGAGATGGATGAACTTTTTAATAGAAATTCGAGCTATGAACGTAACAAAAAATACATACTTAGATAACATAATTAATTAGAAATGGAATTTTGCAATGGCTACATAAATTTGTTAAAAAAAATTATCAATTGTAATTCTGAAAGTAAACTTTTCAGATATCAAAATTAGTTAGGACAAAGTACATATATATTAAAAATTTTAATTGTGTATGTTCACTCTGAAACACGCTTATAACTCAATTTCGTAAATTTCATACAAGACAAAAATCTTTATAGACAAAAAATATAAAAACAAAATAAGAGATTCTTATTTTCTTATTTTCTTTCCTTTTATCAAATCAACTATATCGCAACTGACCTGATAATGAGAGATTCAAGCAATATATTGTGGCGCATTATACCGATTGCAATAGCCGAGACGAATATACAACGTCGCGTATTTGCATTGGCCAAGGTAACTGCCGCTGTTTCATTGCATAAGTTGGCAGATTACGAGAAACGACAGGTACCTCGCGATGACGCGCGATTTTCATCTTCGATCCATGAACGGCATTACTCTTTGCCTCTGATTAGGATTACTATTTCTGAGTCACAAGAAGAGAGTTAAGGCCCGTCTACAATACACGTAGTAAGCTTGGTTTAAGAAGTAAGAGTAAGAAATTGACCAATCACAGTCGATTGTAAAAAGAATAATCGACTGTGATTGATCAATTTCTTACTCTTACTTCTTAAACCAAATTTACTTCGTATATTGTAGACGACGCATTATATCTGACATTTTACGAGTTACATATTAAATTTCCGACTTTCTCTTACTATGACTGACGTTTTAACATGTTGTCATCTCATTAATGCGACAGTTGAAAATTGGCCACACCGCAGCGCGCAGGGCTAAAAATGAAAAGGTAGTAAACGCCCGCAAAACTAAACCGATATAACTTGTATAATCTGTAAAATAATTTTGTTATGTTATGCATCGTTGTACTCATTAGAACAGACGCTACAACTTTCATTATATTAAGTATTTACTTTATCGTGCAAAAATTATACATATCTCTCTGTTCTCTAATATAAATAATTTTTCTCAGTGATCACTATGATTAAAATAAAGTTTAATTAGAGCCGTTTAATTTGAAACCATATTTATTAAGTCTACCTCAGTTAGTTTACGATATAAAAAGGTGTTGCCACTTATATAAGGACACCTTGTATATGTGTATACAGCGTGTCTCAGAGAATATTTGGGACTATTTTTATATGCGATTATATTTTATATGCAGCGGACTATATTGGGTCGGAAAGTCCTCTATAATTTTTTTTATTTTTGCGACAATTAACAAGTTATTAATTATTAAAAATCGCTAGCCCAAAAATTAATCGGGTCTACCGCCGAATACAAGTGCACGGCGAGATGCAGCTTCGATCGAGCTTGCTAGGCACTCGGAGAGTTGTGTATTACTAACGGCAATGGCTACTCAGACGAGTTGGATCCTCGCCCCCGTTCTGAAATGTGATGTGATAATTGTATACATGTACATGTATATGTATACAAAAAAAATTATTTTTCCGCTTAAAAAAGCGATTAATTGACTTTTTTTCTTTCGGTAAGTAACGATTATCTCGTGGTGAATTTATGATAGATTTACGGATATAGAAACTTATGAAATTATAAGTAATATTTATATAGGGTTTTAATTCTGATATATTAGCCGCATTTATCAAAAACTTGATTTATTAAGTATTATTTACTATGTTTAAAGTAAATGAACTACATCAATAAAAACTTTGTATTGTCTACTACTATGAAAAAAATATTAGAAATCCGGAATATATTTATTTTTCGTATTAAAAAATAAACTTTTTGAAACCCTTGCATTTTTGCCGTATATCCCATAGGGATGGGATATACGGCTACTCATAGGGGGAGGGGAGGTATGTATGGCTCATGAAAAATTTACAAATAATGCACATAAATAAGACAGTAAAATGACACAATAACTTATAAAATGCGTTTATAAAGTTTTATTAAGGAATGAGAATGATAAATATGTATATGAAGTAATAGATAATAATTACAATCTTCCTACATATATTACAAGCGTTATGACATGAGGTACATGTTTCATGTAATGCGTTTATTGCATTTAGTGCACTGAATTCAATTTGCGCACTTTGTATGCTTTGGGTATATAAATCCCGCCTGCTAAAAATGCCGTATATCCTAAACAGATGGGATATACAAGACAACAAACTAAACAAAGAATATGAAAGCAAAGCACTTGTATTTTGCTATACATGCTTTATTATTCCTCTATACGTATGTATCACGAAATAACCACTAAGTCTTTTATACGCGTCCTACAGTAATCATTTTATGTAAATTATAATTTATGATGGCGCTACTTATTACAGTGATAAATACATCGATTCAACTCACAATAATTTCATTAATATTAACAGTAAGAAACTGGAATCATAATACAATACTAATATAATATAAAGGTATGAATAGTTCCGGGAAAATTACTCCCACTCCGTCTATTTTTTCTGACTTCTGCGACGTACTATAAATCCCAACAACGCGGCGTATTTGCCGGAGTTACCTTAATTCAAGTAACTTATAGCATATATAATTTGTATGTGTGGGTATATTTTTTGTATGTACCCACACATACAAGTTATACATACTATAAATTACTTGAATTAAATAAACATTTCTTATTTCTAGGGATGCACCGGATATTCGGGAAATATTCGATATCCGGCATTATCCGGCACTTTTTTACCGGCTAGCGGATAGTCGGATATCATTAGTATCCGGCAAATATCCGGCTGAAATTTTATATTGATAGTCATGTCATTAATGCAGAATTTTATACTTATCAGCTAAATGCACAGTTCACCTTTTCTCTTTTTCTTTTCACGTTGGCAAGATAAAGAAAATTATATCGCTATTTTTCTCCTGCTGACCTTTTTTTGGAAACCATTTTTCAAATATCCGGAGAAATACCCAGTATCCAACCGGATAATTGCCCTACTGGATATCGGACATCCGAAAACAATGAACGCCGCATACCGATATCCGGTATCCAGTAATTTTACAATCAGATGTATCCCTACTTATTTCAAATATTTCGTAAGTTCATGTATCCTTAAGGTAGTACTAGCATGAAATTATTTTCTTACGAATGTGCTAAAATTTGAAATACAAGTAAGTTGAAATGCTCTCTGTGTTTGCGTGTAATTAGAAACATATTAACCGTCTAGTTTTTGAGATAATTGCAATTAAAATATGCAGTTTTAACATATGATGCATATACGCAACTCAAGTTTACGTCAGATTTTTAATTATAGCATCCATACTATTCTTAGGATTATTACAAAAAACGAGCACGCGATGGAGAAAAATGAAACGGATATTGTAAAAAAAGATAATAATTTTTGACCTTTTAATTAGGAAAATAGAGCCGCGAAAAGAAATGCAATGTTTCGATTTTCTTTGGCATGTTGCGACAACTGAAGGGAATGGTGAGGAGTGGAGGGACGACCAGCGAGCATCTGACAGCACCGACGTTAGGCTGCGTCTAACTGTATTCATTTTCTTTCCGCGTATATGCGTGCGGCCTTGGACAGGCACAATCGAAAGTTTTCTCTTTGGCGGGAGTAAGGTATCGCCACCGAGCGCGTGCGCGCGCCGCGACAGGATCTAAATTTTTGGACGATATTGTCACGCTAGTACTACCTTAAATCTGTCATAAATTCATCACAAGCATTATAGAATGTAAAAAATATGCACATGAAATTTTCTTCCACGTCAAATTAGACTTGTTATACGTCGATTCTTAGACCTCTACATAAGAAATGTTTTCATCAAGTTTTAACCTCCTATTGCGAGAAACATTTTTTATCATAATTTCTTTCTCTTTTTCCTAATTCATGAAAAATTATGCAAAAAATCGATAATGTTCTATTTATAAAGAAACATACTTAGAAATTTTTAGAGATTTTTAGAATACAAATTGAAATTTTTTTTAATTAAAGAAGTTTAAAATTGTCAATATTTAAGTGAAATTATCGAGTGACTAACTCCATTTTTTTTGTCACGATATCTTCCCGACATTATTCACCTCAAATTATTTCAGATTTTTTTGGAAATAAGTGTTAATATTAATAATAAATTGAAATAAATAAAAAAATAAATTGAAAACATGATATTTTCTCACATTTTTGGGCAGAAGTGTAACTTATTTAGACTGATAGTCATTAAAATTACGGTAATTATGTGGATAAACGGACTACTCTCCAATGACCTTGACTTCGACATATGGTCGAGGTCATGTGTGACCTTGAACAAATTTTAGCTGTCGCTCGCCATTCGTTAAAAAATTATCAACAAAAAATTTCATAAATGTTACATAATTTTCTGACACCCCATGTACTGTATAAGCTATAGGAGGTGAGAGTGGGAGTCGTTTCGCGTAGAAGTCGTGCGCCCCCAAGCAGGGGGAGAGGTGGCGTGGGAGTCGCTTCGCGCGGAAGTCCTGCATCCCCAAACAGGGGCGAAGGTGAGGTGAGAGTCTCTTTAAGTGGCTTCGTAGAAAGCCATTACGTAAGCATCGTAAGCAAGGAAGGGTATAGAATAGTCTTTAATATTATATATATATATGTATAGCAGAAATAAGACGTTATTTTTAAAACTTTTTTTGTTAATAACTTTTTAATGAATAACGAATAAAACCTGTCGAAGGCCACTGAGGATGATGACCTTGACAACATATGTCAAGATCAAGGACATCGGAGAGTAGTCCGTTTATCTGCATAATAAAATTGCAATATAATATTGCAAATTTAATGATAACAACTAAAAGTTTGCATATAAAATATTAAAATAATAATAAGAATCTTATTTTAGACCGTAAATGTGAGAAACACAATCGATAAACTACACTCAGTCAAAGAAAAAGCGGTACAGCAGAAAAGTTGGAAAAATTTCCAAAACTTCAATTGCTCGTAACTCAGTAAATAACTATGATACAGAGGTGTTCAAAAAATGAAAATAAAAAAGCTTGAAGTCCGTACTTTCAGAAACTTCTAATGCCGATTGAGTGACATCAATAATTTTCCAATGGCCGATAGAGTGAGAATTTACAAAATTGACAAGTAGAACTCCTGTTTCCGGAGTTGCACGGAGTAAAGCAATTGACGCAGCTTAATGGGATAAAAAGGGCGCAAAATTTTAAAACCTCCCCTTCAAAATGCGCTTTTGCGAAACGCGGTACAATAATTTTTCGCCAAGTTATGACACTTTGGGAAAAAAAAAACAGTTTTTTATGTGAAATAATGATGAATTTTTTGTAATGCTGCCATTATTAGCTCAAACCATAGCAATTCTAAGATGGATTGTTTGAAATACACAGAGATAAGGACCCTACGGTTCGTCACTTCTGCAGTAGGTACAACAGATCTTCTTAGCGATTAGTTATATTTAATTACAAACATATACTCAAATTACAAAAATAGACGTTTCGATCTTCAATTAGGCCATCTTCAGTATATAAGAATTACAAAAAAAAATATTTTTATACGCAAAAGTACGACTAATCTAAGTTTATTAATCTTTTAACATGTCTAATTATTACGTAAGAACGCTCGTTCACTAAAATTGTTTTTCCTTTTTCTTTATATTGATGTTAGTCCAAAGAGTTTCGCATAATATCCAAAGAAATTCGTCTTTTATTACAATTTTTCGATAGTCCAAATGTACGTAATTCGTTGTTAATTGAACGCAAATTTTCCAGATTCTAATGATTACAATTTCTTAATTAATTCAATTTAAAATTCTTGTTTCGAGTTATAAATTATAAAAATTAATACCTGTGTTCCAGTCAACTTATTAGAATTAACATCGAAAGTAGATAACTTGTTGTAATAAAGAACTCGTTCAAATGTTCTACCGACTTCTCATCATGATATACAGCTTTATATACTCAACATGTATCGAAGGAGAGGGTAAAATGGTATTATGTAGGGGGAGTTATGCTAAGCAACGGAAAGTATGTCTCTGGTAATTTTTCTGTATCACTCTGCTTGTTCAGACCATCAATTTGTTTTTTAATAAAAATCATTTCCGTGATTTTTTTTTTTGAAAAAATGATTCTATATCTACTACCTGAATGTTATCCTAATTTATTTTGTGACCACATTCGATCTGATGCTGTGATAATACAGTGAGAGAATCTTTTGGTTTTTTAATATTAGCTTTATGTTCTTTGATTCTCGTTTTTATTTTCCTTTTGATTTGACCAACATAAAGAGAGTCGCAATCAAGACAGCTTATTTTGTATACCACATCACATTGTTCCATTTTTTCTAATTTATCCTTACCTAATTTTATGAAACGGTTTAAAGTATTCATAGGTTTATAAGCTACTTAAAAATTTTTTTTCCGCTATAGTATTAAATTTGTCAGAGATTGTATTCATATATGGTATTGTAAAATATTTTTTTCTATTGTGATCAATGGACTCATTATCGTTAACAATATTATTTTCATATAAATTCTTTTTACTAGATAATTTTTTAATTCTATTATTAATTGTAGAAAAGATTATATCAAGAGGATAATCATTAATTAGCAGAATGTTTATCATGGATTCAATGGTTTTTTTGTAATATTCAGGATGTGAGAGAAAAAAGAATTCTATCAAGAGAGCTGCCCGATTATTATTCCTCTTTTGTGTTGAATTGGATGGTTAGATTTATAACTTAAATATATTCCTAAGTTCGTGGGTTTTTTATGTCAAATTTTATATAACCATCATCTAATATCACTTTAACATTAAGGAAATTTACAGAATCATCGTTTCCATGCTCAACTGTGAATCTCAGTCTATCATGATAAGAATTGAAATTATCAAGTATCTCATTGATCTGATTGTTCGGAACTGCTAATAAAAACATCTATTTTTGTAATTTGAGTATATGTTTGTAATTAAATATAACTAATCGTTAAGAAAATCTGGCGTTCGTGGTGTATGCCCTTTATTTTTCCGTTGTTAAATTTAAACCACATACTTTCTTTTATTGTTTAAAAAATGATGTCTTTTTTCTACTATATAAAACAGAAATTTTCAGCTTTAAAATATATTTTACAACTTTCCACGCGAAGCAACTCCTACCCCATCTCCGCCCCTAATCAGGGGGGGGAGGTGGAGTGGAAGTCGTGCACCCCTAAGCAGGGGAAGATAGGGTGACAGTCGTTTTACGTGGAAAATTGTACTTTTTGAATTCGTCCTCACATACCTCTGTCTCTGTCTAAAGTTATTTAACTCTTCATGTAAAGTAGGGAAATAATTAATAATTTTGACTGTTAATAACTTTTTAACGAATAATGAACAACGGCTAAAACCTGTTGGAGGTCACTCAGGGTCATGCACGGAAAAAACAGTACGGTTGGTCTACAAAGAAATCTGGTGATGTGCTAACCAGATTAAATAGTAAAATATGTAGCAACTATTTATGTGGTTACTTGAACCATAGTACAATGGTTAAGTTATGTTATGTTGTAGCAATGACATTTCACATATACATATTTTTAATTGTAAGCGTGGTGATTGTCGCTTTTGCTTTTTGAAATTATAACTTAATTTATATTATAGCATGATGTAACAAGAAATTAATTCTTATTAATAATTTAATTCTTATTACATCATGCTTTATAATGTCATGATTGACGCAATTATACGGATATATAACTTATCCATAGTAAATGATCCCCCAACCAAGTTTTGGTTATCACAACCAGATCGGACCTAACCACATTGATATAGTTGACACATCAAAGTAAATAAATCGTATCAATCATACATATTCCTATCACATAAAGATAACTAGCATGATGTTTCTATATTTTGCTCACAACTAAATATTTTTAGTTATGTGAACTATATCTTTTTTTTCCGTGTTACCTTTGCAACATATGTCAAGGTCATTGAGAGGTGCTCCCCTAATTAAAATTTTTATCGCTTTCGGGACATTGCGTGTCCTCCGCTTTATTCGTTATGCTAAAATTTTAGCAGCTAGTTTTAGATAGACAAATTATGTTCAAACTAAAATAAATAGTGGTGCACTAAGACTAGACAAGATGATATTTTTAAAAATATTGTCTCGTCTCGTCAAAATATTGAAAAATTAATTCTCATCTCGATATCGTTATCGAGATCGAAAATAAATTTTTTCTCGATTTCGATATTTTCGGAAATATCGATTTTTTTACAAATTTTTTAATTTAAAAAATCTCTGATTGGCTGCGTTCAGTGGAACACGACAGTTTTGCAACCATTTTATGATTATCTGTTGAGATAGAATCATACTTCTAGATCTAAAAATATAATCCAATCAGTGAGAAGAAAACTTCCAACATATTGCAAAATAAACGTTCTGCTGAACGCAATTAATCGGAAAAAAACAGCGTGTACAGTAGGTTGGCGGCGCGCATAGACATAGTATAATAAATAGATCAAGCATTGCCATATGCTAGACAAGGATATCAAAGACTAACGCGTATGAAAGGGAGGGAACACAATCTGAGTGTTCGTTCTCTCTCTAACAGAAGAAAGCAGGGGAAACGTTAGTAGGAGCATAATCCATAGACATAGGGTTAGCCCAGATCTACAATAGGTCTTTGAGCCATAAGAAATGGACGAATCACAGTCGCTTATTCTCCTCGCTTTCGACTGTAATTGGTCAATTTCTTACGGCTTAAAGCTTGAAACACCTATTGTATTGCTTAATACACCTATGTACATATACCCGTTTTCTAAAAATATTCTTATTCATTTGATATTCAATATTTTCGTTATTCTTGAACTGAGAATATTGATCTTGGAAAGGCAATATTGTCTCGTATCAAAATTCATTAAATCAATATTGTCTTGATATCGTCTTGATATCAAGACAATACGAGACGGGAATCTTGAAGTCTCGAATATTGCGTGCATCACTAAAAATAAATAAATAATTTTATTTACACGAATTAGTAATGCCTTTATTCGCGCATTTTGCATTTGTTATTCTCGTTGGAACGCGGACAAGTATTGTATAAGAAACAAAAAAAAATGTCAATCTTTTATATATATATCAATAAGATTTGCTTGTGTCAAAATCGGTGTCGAGAAAATTTCAATTTATTGAATAAACATAATAGTAAATAATACTTGATCACGAAGATATTCAAACGATTTAGAACATGACATAAAAGTTTCGGCGGTGACACTCGTCGCTTCTTTTGCACAGTCACTTTTGCACAGATCTCTTGAGAAATGTAATTATTTGGCTAATTTACTCTGTTTAACAAGATTGTTAAATTCACATAATTAACGAATGAAATGTGGCAAAAATGCAGGCCTGCACTTGCGGAGCATCGAGGAGCCGAGGATGACGGCGGAAACGGCGGGTCCTTGCGTACAAGGAATACAGGGAGTTCAGAGTGGCGTAGCGAGTCAAAGTACGCTGCAACAGGTACAGGATGGAAACAGTGACAGCGGTGGCGGTGGCACTTACTATTCCTCGACATCGACTTGGACGTACGATCCGGAATACGCCCGTATGGAGGCTTGGCTTGACGAGCATCCCGACTTCGTTAACGATTATTTTCTCAGGTAATCGATCCTTTCGGATTTGTAATGGAGTGGACAGATTCATGTTAGGTTCATTGTCTTGCAAATTAATTGATGGCTTTTTTACAATCGTTTTTGAAAAATAATAATTACAACTTGAAACAAATTTGCTTCTGCTGTGCTGATCTATGTTCCCCCTTTCTTATGTTTTTTTCGTTCATTTATTCATTTTTTATCACGATACTTTCCGAATTCTGCATGAGCTCGAAGAGTATATAATAAAAGTAGCACGCACGCATGCACGTACGCACGCACGTACACTCGCAAGATGTCACATTTAAAGCTTCGGACGCAATTATTTCCTAAAATATTCGTTATATTCCAAAAAGTGTTTCAAGTAGAACTTACTTCGTTACTAGAGGAATATCTTTTGATGGTCCACAAATCCTATCTAAGTGAACGGGCTTCCAAGATTTAAAGTAACCTTTATTCTTCTAAATGGAATCATAGCGAATAGTTTGGGAAATAATTACGTCCGAAGTTTCAAATGGGACTCTGTATGTGTACATATTATTTTACATATACAATATATGTATAGTATATGTGTATCGTACACATATACAGGGTGTTTGGTAAGTTTTGACAAAGCGCACGTGTGTAGATAGAGCGATCTAAACTAAATCGAAAAGTCCTCTACCATTTTGCAATTTTCGCAATAATTAACGAGATATTAATTACTAAATATTGCCGAATATTCGTCTTCAATAATTTTTTTTTCTTAAATACTATCAACTTTATAGAAAAACTGCAATAGACAAATTGTTTATTTTCTTCTCATAAAACACTATGAATTTTTTCAGAATTTTTTATCAACTTTTTAGTACTGCATTTTCTTATTTTTACCAACATGAGAAAATACGGTATTAAAAAATTCTGAATAAATTCTAAAAAAATTCCCAGAACTTTATGAGAAGAAAATAAACAATTTTTGTCTCTTGTTGTTTTCCTGTAAAGTTGATAGTATTTGAGTAAAAAATTATTAAAAACCAAAATTGAAAAATTTTTAATAATTAATATCTTGTTAATTATTGCGAAAATTGCAAAAGGGGTAGAGGATTTTTCGACTCACAAGGGAAGTTTCACAACTGTCCGGAGCCGATTTTATTCTCCATGAAATATGTAAATCTTAAACATGAAAATCTATGATACACGTATTTTTTTATACGTGCGCTAAGTCATGTTTAAGGAGTGAAACACCCCTTTGAAAAAAAACAATATTTCTATTTCGATCCGAGTATCGTCGAAAATATAAAAGATGGAAAAAAATTTTTTAAACAAAAGTTGTATGGTTTCAAGAGTACTTCGATGTTGTGAAGAAAAAAAATTTTTAATTTTTTTGTTTAACAATTGTTAAAAAAATACGTGTCTCTTAGATTTTCGTGTTTAACAACATATTTCATGGAGAATCAAATCGGTTCCGGACAATTGTGAAACTTTCCTTGTCAGTTTAGTCCGCTCTATCTACACACAAGCGCTTTGTCAAAACTTACCAAACACTCTGTATATATTATTACTGCTTTTATTTCCCGGTTAATAGGAAAGTGACACGGCAGACCGTCGACGTGTGGCTAGTATCACACGCAACGCCAACCTCGTCATCCAGTAGTTGCGTAGAGCTTTCGAGTCCAATCCACGCTGCGACTGGCAACTCGTCCTCCGGACGATGCGGTGCCGGTGGCTCGGGAGCCACGACACCGGTACGTAAAATCTCAGCACATGAGTTCGAGCGTGGAGGCCTTCTAAAGCCGATCGTCAACACGATCGATGGCACGCCAACCTTCCTGAGCGTATCAATGAGTGACGCGAGTCAGCCGGGTGGGCCACAGGTCGGATCCGGTAGTTCCAACCGCCCGCAAAGACGGTCGCGTCACGAGCTTAGGCACCTCGACGAAAAAGATCTTATTTTCGAGCTGGTAGGTTCTTCGATGGAATATATTGCTAGCCTCTATGTTGAAGAATCTAACTTCTGTAAGGTCTCTTAGGTCAAAGACATCTGCAATGAGTTGGATGTGAGATCATTATGTCACAAGATCCTACAGAATGTGAGCACGCTTCTTCACGCTGATCGCGGCTCACTATTCCTTGTCCAAGGAGAGAGAAGCGGCACCGCCGTTGCCGCCGCTGCTGCTGCTGCCGTCATCGCCAATCCACCAGCCTCTTCGAATCACGAGGTCGCCGCGAGCAATTCCAACAACGAAAATAATCCACAACGTAACGATCAATCTTGTTCGAGGAGCAGATGTCTGGTGTCAAAATTATTCGATGTCTGTTCAAGATCAACATTGATGGAGATGGAAAAGAAAGATGAAATCAAAATTCCCTGGGGTACCGGAATCGTCGGATACGTCGCTGAAAGTGGGGAACCTGTCAACATACCAGATGCTTACAAGGCAAGACATGGAAACCATCGTTTTATCGAACGACCTGCACTTATTTGTCTCTCTTTTGTATCTAATGAGAACGTGATGCATTTCGCACCTTTTTCATCGATTACTAATCATTACAAATTCTTGATGAATCATGATTTGTATACAGGATGTCCCAATACCTACTAGCACCTGAAATATCTATAAGGTGTAGAGAAAAATTTATATAACCAAAATTATGATGTAAAGAAGGTTATCATATGGTGATAATAATTTTCGTCCAGATGGAAGCGCTTCGGAGATTTCAAGGTCAACTTCGTTTTTTTAAATGGAATTATATGAATTTTTTTACACAATATGATTTCTCTAATTATTCTGCATAAAAAAAGTATTAAGATCATGGTATCGAAAAATCTGGAGACACGGTAGTGTCTCGGCGCTAAGCAAGCGCAGCGACACTACCGTACCTCCTTTACGCGAACTGGCGAGTTGCGCCGGATCGAGATTACTGGATCTCAATAACGGCTGTCCCGATCGAGTTTTAAGTATACACTTATCGATAACTTACACTCCAATTGTATTATACGTGCTCTATTTTTCCTCTACGTACCCTATAAGCGGAGATATTGCGACGCAAAGTCCGGATCTGTAACTTTTCAGATTCAGATACGTCATTGTCATCATCATTATTATGTTCGTCGACCACATTCCGCGCATTTGGTGTTCGTTTGATATTTTATACGTAAGGAGCGCTAGTGATATACACGATTAGCGAGCGCTGCGATCTGTACTACGATAGTGTCTCGGTCGAAAACAATCGATTCAAAACAATTGGATCGATAAAATCGGTATTATTAATATCGTTGACCCCACAGAATGTCTGTTTTTTCGTAGATGACTTTTAATTTATCGAGATCATCGTCGAGGAAATGAATTAAGTGTCTAGGTGTTTGCTGTGGAGGAAGTGGGAGTCTGGGTGTTCAGTAAGACACGAAATCATAGCAGCGGATCGCTTCTGATTGGTTTACGCGGTTATGTGATATGCGGCAAATACGCCTCATGGGACTCCAGCATTAGGATCTCTAATTCGTAACTTGCGTCAACCAATTTGTCGTATCAAATTGTATCAGCTATTACGCGTTATTCTAGTTGAGACGATTTGAATGGTCTTCGTATTCCTATTGAAGGATCTTTCTATTCCGATCCAAATGACTAATTCTTATATGAAATTTTTATATTACAATTCATTCAAAGATATTTTCCTTTCCAACCAAAGTGGTAGTTACAAATTCGTATCTGTAAAAGATTACCTTTTTAAAAAAAGATAAAAAAGGCGCTAAGCATATACGTGCTTCTCGAATAGAACCTAAGTGATACGTATCTTTTTATTATTGTAACTCAAATAGTAGCAGTTTTAATTTTTTTCAAAACTATTCTTATTGAAGGTCCTCTTATTTCAATCCAAGTAATGGCAGTTTTAATTCTATGTCAAAAATTATTACTCTTCGAAAAAAATTAATGTATCAGCATTTATGTATCAACAACTTGATTAAATAATCGCTACTTTAGTTGGAAGAGAAAATGTCTTTGAATGAATTGTGATATACTAATTTCATTTGAGAGGAATTTAAACCATTTGGATTGGAATAGGAAGATTCTTCAATAAGATATACGTATATACTTAGGTTTCATTGTATAAAAATTAAAGATAGTACCATTTGGATTAAGTAAATAATAAAGATAGTATCACTTGGGTTT
>NW_017257381.1:179568-183125 GCF_001594055.1 Mycetomoellerius zeteki | reverse complement strand
TGTATAGATCATAAAGGAGAATATTTTGAAAAACAATAAAGTCATTTTCAATGACAAATTACTGTTTTTTTTTATTATTAGGCTCAAAATATAAATAGTACCCCTCGTACAAAAGTAATATATATCATTAGATTAATATTTTTATTTATTTAATTTAAGATAATTATTTATTTAATTTGGCATGGTATAAAGAAGTGGGATTTAACTTGGTCAATAGTATGTAGGGGAGCTCGCCATGACAAGATAACCTTTGTTCACAATTTATATATGTTAGTTTGTGTTGTCTCTGAAGAAGGCTCAAAAATGAATTACGAGATATTTTACACCTTATTCTGACATAACTTTTTACAAATAAAACAGATACATCGTGCTTCAATGAAAACAAACATTTTTTGAAGGACGTCTTAATAAGTTCACGAAATAAAATTTAACATGAAAAGTTTAGTATCAATAGTCAGTTAATCGTGCAAAATGTATTTATTTGAAGAACTAGTTGATATGATTCTCATTTATGGAGAATGTCAAAACAATTCAGTGCGAGTGAAAAATTTATACGCTGAACGATATTCTAATCGCACTTAGCCTTCGCGTCGAACATTTAAAAATATTTGCGATAAACTTAGACAAACTGGTAGTTTAAATACTCGTAAAAGTGAACGTGACAAGCGAATAACTCATGCAGAGAATGAAATTCAGGTTCTCGCAAAGGTGACTTAAAATCCTCAAATTAGTTTGCGACAAATTAAACGAGAAACTGATATTAAAAATAATAGTGTATTCCGTATTTTGTCACAAATACCATCCATACCATCTCAGTATTCACCAAGCATTGCACGGAACAGATTTTGTGAATCGTGTTAGATTTTGTCAATGGGCTCAACATCAGATTCAAAATAATAATTTATTTTTTGATACCGCGTTATTTATTGATGAGGCAACATTTACTAATCACGGGAATGTTAATTTACATAACATGCATTTCTGGTCAGTGGAAAATCCTCATTAGCTGCGGTGTGGTATCATAGGTAACAAATAACGCGCTGTTGATTTACAATGTAGTGCAAAAAATTGCTTTTAGCCAATCTTTTCATTTATTATTGATAGGTAGTAAATTTATTGGTCCTTATTTTATTGACGGACATCTAAATGGCAATAGATACGTTAATTTTCTTGAGCATACATTGGGTACTTTGTTAGAAGACTTGCCTTTAAACACACGACGAATAATGTGGTATCAGAACGATGGATGCCCGGCTCATTTTTTATTGGTTGCGAGAAATAAACTCAATGAAAAATTTCCAAATCGCTGGATTGGACGCGGGGGTTCTGTAATATGGTCAGCTCATTCACCAGACTTGACACTACTAGATTATTTTTTATGGGGAACCCTAAAGGATATGGTGTACGAAGAACAACCAACTTATGACATCTCACGGCATGCAACAACGGATTATTGCAGCCTGTACGTCAATATCTCCCGACGTTATTAGAACAGCAAGCCAATCAATAATCAGAAGAAACCAATGTTGCATTGATAGTGGTGGCCATCATTTCGAACACCTTTAAATTTAATTAAATTATTAAATATTTGAATTATTAAATATTAAATGTTATTAATTAAAAGAATGTTTGTTTTCATTGAAGTACGATGTATCCGTTTTATTTGACGTAAAAATATGTTATGTCAGAATAAAGTGTAAAATATCTCGTAAACTATTGATTTTTCGATACCATGATCTTAATACTTTTTTATGAAGAATAATTAAAGGAATGTGTAAAAAGTTCATATAATTCCATTTAAAAAACGAAGTTGACCTTGAAATCTCCGAAGCGCCTCCACCTGGACAAAAATTATTATCATCATATCATAGCCCCCTTTACATCGTATAATTTTGGTTATATAAATTTTTCTCTACACCTTATAGATTAGAAGATATTTCAGGTGGTAATAGTTATTGGGACACCCTGTATATCTGAAATATAATCACTTTTTTGGTACAGATGTGCACAAATATACTTTATCTTTCGCACGAGTAGAGATCTTATCTCTATCTCAATTACCACTAATTTCGAGAGTAATTCGAAGTGCACAATCTAAAAATAGTTAACCCTTGAACACCACACTATTTTCGCCACCTGATTTCACCACACATGGGTTACCTGCATTGTTGATGCATTTATTATAGCGGGGCACCATCAGGCGTTGTATCTCTAGTTGTCATTTGAGGCAAACCACGTGGTGACAATTTTTTTTATCTCGTCATCGTGGAATCGTGTCGACAAGGGAGGATTTCAAATTAATTTCAACTGCACACATAGAATCGTTATTAACCAGAGGTCGCTCGGTCCGTTTATCGTTATGCACATTTTCGCGCATTTTATTTAAAAGTCGCATCCATCTTTGCACCATTGGGTGCATTCAATACCACGACCGCTCAATGACAGCGCTCATTGACTAAAAAAGGAATTAATCTATTAATATGTTTTTATTTGTTATAATTCGTAATATAAAATAACTTATCTATTATCGATAATCTTTAATATCATATTCCTTACTTATTTATTACTGTTTATTGTTTTTCTAATACCGTGTTTGGGTCGCAAGGCCCAATGTAGCGCTCAGTGAGCGGTAGAGCGTAATTAAAAGTCGCTTCACCGCTCATTGAGCGCTACATAACCTTACGGTCCAAATACGGCATTAGAGAAATAATTAACAGTAATAAATAAGTAAGGAATATGATATTAAAGATTATCGATAATAGACAAGTTATTTTACATTACGAATTATAACAAATAAACATATTAATTAGACTTTAATCCCTTTTTTCAATGACAGCACTCAGTGAGCACTGTCATTGAGCGGTCGTGGTACTGAATGTACCCATTGAATCACTTATTGCATGTGCTCCATATATTTCACAAATTTGTTAAAGAATTTTAGCCTCATTAATGTTCCTGTGAAGAATAGAGATAAGGAGGCCGAACTGCGTGTTCGGGACACGCGGCCAAAACCGACCCTCGGTTGTTGTACCTATAGATGGCACTGCAATCTAAGCGTACTGGATGGCTATTGGCTTAGAGTTGAGGAGGAGGAGAGATTGCAGGATGGAGAGTTAAAATCGTGCATATATTGTGTACAAAATTAATCCGGTGACATTTGTTATTGTTTTTCCATCGATTATTAGTAATATTTCTCATAATACTGAATGTGACATGAAAGCGCGAAGACCAAACAATGCAAACAGTCTTCAAAGTTTCGCGTTTTTTCGGATATGCACACACTTTTTGTCATTTTTCTCTGCACTAGTAAAAACTCACAAAACCAAAACAGAACTAATATAACCAAGTCCACCATGTATGTATGTACACGCACCGGTAGGAATGGTATCCCTCGGCGACTAGGGTTAGGCTGGAATCAGACTACGCATTGAAGATTGAAATTGAAAATTGAAATTTAACCAATAAGGACAAAGGAATTTTAGCTCCTATTGTTTTGATTGGTCAAATTTCAATCTTTCAATCTTCAATCTCAATCTTCAATGCGTAGTCTGATTCCT